>NC_135816.1:11000992-11178363 GCF_964213995.1 Mustelus asterias | reverse complement strand
CCTCAACCCCCTCACTTGGCAGCGCATTCCAGGCCCCCATCATCCTCTGTGTAATAAACTTCCCCCCGCACACCTCCACTGAACTTTCCCCCCTTTACCTTGAGCTTGTGCCCCCTTTATAATTGTCAGCCTATTTGTGACCAATAACCTTCCCTTTATTTTACCCTGCCCACCTGTCGCTCTGCCAGCAGAGATGTTCCTTCTCTCCAATCACACCTGGCGGCCGTCATCATTCCAGGGTGGATGCTCCGAGGATGTTTCCTCTTGTGGGGAATTCTAGCACCAGTGGGGACATTTTAAAAAATCAGGATTCGGACTCTGCGTCCTCGCTCGGAGCCGTGATTCCCCCGTCCCGCTGCGGCGAATGGAGATTAGTCTGAACGCCCAGCTCTCCATCCTCGCTGGCAGCGTCGGTGAGGCATAAACTCCTGGAGAAACTCCAGCCGAGGGGCCTTCCATTTGAGACGGAGATGAGGAGGAATCGTTTCTTTCAGGGGATGGTTAGACTCTGGAATTCTTTTCTCCGGAGAGCAGTGGAGGCTGGGAAACTGGATATATTCAGTCTCGAAACGCCAAGGTTTTTATGGAGTCAATTTTACAGCACAGAAAGAGGCCATTTGGCCCATCGTGTCTGCACTGGCTCCTGAAAGAGCCACCCAACTAGTCCCGTTCTCCAGCCCTATCTCCATAGCCCCCTATGGGGGTGGGTGCAGAAAGTGCGGCATGGAAATAAAATCCACTCTGACGGTAAAACTGTGGAGAAGGACCAGGTTGTGTGTCAACACCAAATCCACAAGATGTGACCCCTGGAAAGGCAGTCCTGACAGAAGGGGAGAGCCTGCATTTACCCGGCACCTTTCATGACTTCAGCATGTCCCACAATCCTTTACAGCCAATGAAATATGTTTTTTGATTCAAGTCAGGGTCACTTTGGCTATGCACAGTGACTTAAGCAGAGGGATCCAGGCTGACAACCCCAGCGCGGCAGCGGGGGAGTGCTGCACTGTCAGAGGTGCCGGCTTTGTTAATCATGGGCCCTGTCTGTCCTCGCACGGGGTAGATCTTTGAAGCAACTTTGAAGAGCTCAATCCCACAACCAGACACAAATGAGCTGGTCGTTTATCTCATTGGTGTTTGTGGGATCTTCCTGTGTGCGAGCTGGCTGCTGTGTTTCTGACATTACAACATCATTGACTGTAAAAGCTTCGGCACAGCCAGAGCTGGTGACAGGCGCTATATAAATGCAAGTCTTCACCAATGGAATAAGGGCTCCCACCAGTGGAGAGATTGGGAAAACACCATTATCCATTCGTGCAGCACATTTAGTGTACATAAGAACATAAGAACTAGGAGCAGGAGTAGGCCATCTGGCCCCTCAAGCCTGCTCCGCCATTCAATAAGATCATGGCTGATCTTTTTGTGGACTCAGCTCCACTTACCCACCCGCTCACCATAACCCTTAATTCCTTTACTGTTCAAAAATTTATCTATCCTTGCCTTAGAAACATTCAATGAGGTAGCCTCAACTGTTTCACTGGGCAGGGAATTCCACAGATTCATAACCCTTTGGGTAAAGAAGTTCCTCCTCAACTCAGTCCTAAATCTGCTTCCCCTTATTTTGAGGCCATGCCCTCTAGTTCTAGTTTCACCCGCCAGTGGAAACAACTTCCCTGCTTCTATCTTATCTATTCCCTTCATAATCTTTTATGTTTCTATAAGATCTCCCTCATTCTTCTGAATTCCAATGAGTATAGCCCCAGTCTCAGTCTCTCCTCATAAGCCAACCCTCTCAACTCCGGAATCAACCTAGTGAATCTCCTCTGCACCCCCTCCAGTGCCAGTATATCCTTTCTCAAGTAAGGAGACCAAAACTGTACACAGTACTCCAGGTGTGGCCTCACCAGCACCTCATACAGCTGCAACATAACCTCGCTGTTTTTAAACTCCATCCCTCTAGCAATGAAGGACAAAATTCAATTTGTCTTCTTAATTACCTGCTGCACCTGCAAACCAACTCCTTGTGATTCCTGCACAAGGACACCCAGGTCCCTCTGCACAGCAGCATGCTGCAATTTTTTACTATTTAAATAATAGTCCATTTTGCTGTTATTCCTACCGAAATGGATGACCTCACATTTACCAACGTTGTACTCCATCTGCCAGACCCTCGCCCACTCACTGAGACTATCTATATCCCTTTGCAGACTTTCAGCGTCCTCTGCACACTTTGCTCTGCCACCCATCTTGGTGTCATCTGCGAATTTTGACACACTACACTTGGTCCCCAACTCCAAATCATCTATGTAAATCGTAAACAATTGCGGTCCCAACACTGATCCCTGAGGCACACCACTAGTCACTGATCACCAACCAGAAAAACAAACTCTTTGAAAGAGTGACCCACTTCATCAAACTTCCCTGCTCTTTCCCCAGAGTCCTGTAAATGTTTCCCTTTGGGTTTTTATTAAATTCCCTTTGAAAAATTGCTAGCAAAGCTGCCTCCACCACTTTTTCTGGTTATTTATCTCATTGACGTTGTGTTTGATATTATCTGTCACATCCCAAAATATAACTCATTAACTGTAACATACTTCGGGATGTCCTCAGTTTATGAAAGAATGTATAGAATTAGAAGTCAATGTGGTTAGATACAGAGTGAAGCTCCCTCTTCACTGTCCCCATCAAACACTCCCAGGACAGGTACAGCACGGGGTTAGATACAGAGTAAAGCTCCCTCTACACTGTCCCCCATCAAACACTCCCAGGACTGGTCCAGCACAAGGTTAGATACAGAGTAAAGCTCCCTCTACACTGTCCCCATCAAACACTCCTGGGACAGATACAGCATGGGGTTAGATACAGAGTGAAGCTCCCTCTGCACAGTCCCCATCAAACACTCCCAGGACTGGTCCAGCACGGGGTTAGATACAGAGTGAAGCTCCCTCTGCACAATCCCCATCAAACACTCCCAGGACAGGTACAGTACGGGGTTAGATACAGAGTAAAGCTCCCTCTACACTGTCCCCATCAAACACTCCCAGGACAGGTACAGCACAGGGTTAGACACGGAGTAAAGCTTCCTCTACACTGTCCCCATCAAACATTTCCAGGACAGGTACAGCACGAGGTTAGCTGCAGAGTAAAACTCCCTCTATACTGTCCCCATAAACACTCCCAGGACAGGTACAGCACAGGGTTAGATACAGAGTAAAGCTCCCTCTACACTGTCCCCCATCACACACCCTCAGGACAGGTACAGCACAGGGTGAGATACAGAGTAAAGCCCCCTCTACACTTTTCCCACCAAACGCTCCCAACAAAAGGATCAGCAGATTGTGCAGGTTCGAAGGGCTGAATGGCCTTGTCCCACTCCTGATCAGAAACAAGGGCAGCGAACGTTCGGTGAGCGTGTGGGAGAGAAAGTTAGAGGGGGGAATTTCTCCCTTGTCGGATGACTCTGTGTCTGCTAACTCCTGACTCACTAACATTTTCTGTTCAAACTTTTTCTGAGTCAGTGTTTTCTCTGTTGTGTGGAGAATTGATTGGTGAGTGGGCAGGGGGAGAGATTTAGAAGTTCAACATAATAACCAATAAAACTCCAGGGAGTTTGAACAGAAATCCCTGCGGGAACTGTAAAGCCCAGAGTTCTTCGCCAAACCTTTTGGCCACAAAATTGCTTTGGCCGAGGGAGGCGGTTTAATGAGTTTCTGTGCCACCTCTCTGCCTTCTGTTGTAACAGAAACATAGTAAATTTATTGGACAGAGGGAGGCCATTTGGGCCATTGTGTTTATCCAGGACCAGTCTTGCTTTCCAGCTCTATTTCCATATATTTGTGTTGTTTATGGCACTTCTAAAGCCGCCTGTAACCCTCCCTTATCTATCCCTCCATCATATACACCTCGTTCCAGACTTCAGTGTCAGCTCTGATTCGCTGGCCCAGTCTCTGACCTCTGCAGCAGAAGGTCATGGGTTCAAATCCCACTCCAGGGTCTGATGGAATCATAGAATCCCGACAGTGCAGAAGGAGACCATTTGGCCCATCGAGCCTGTACTGACAACAATCCCACCCCAGGCCCTATCTCCTATCATATATTTATCCTCCTAATCCCCCGGACATTCAGGGGCAATTTATCATGGCCAATCAACCTAACCCACACTTCTTTGGAGAGAAAAGCAGTCAGACAGGTGATAGTTCCCATAGTGTGTGTGTGTGTGTGTGTGTGGGAGGGGGGGCACTGCTTCATTGTGGACCCTGTGTGTGTGGGAGGGGGGGCACTGCTTCATTGTGGACCCTGTGTGTGTGGGAGGGAGGGGGCACTGTGTGGTGAACCATCGTTGGTTACCACTGTGGGGTTGTTATAATGTTGTTGTTGGGTTAGGGTGTTTACACTGTGGGATTAATACACCTGTGGTTGTTGCTGTTGTGGCACATCCCAGTCGGGCCCCGCCTCCTGGGAGAGGTATAAGACCCTCTGCTCGGGCGGGACCCCTTCAGTCTGGAGTGGTGTACTTGTGTTCTAATAGTTCCATTGTTAGACAATAAAAGCCTTCAGTTACCGAAGCCTTGTGTCTTGTGCTCGATTGACGTGCATCAATTTTATTGTCTAACACTAAGCTCTCGACGGAAAGGAGAGTATGGAACAAATGCTAAAGCCAGAGCATCTGACGCTGGATCCACGTGTGGTCGGCGCCTCTAACACCTTCGACCACTGGCTGAAGTGTTTCGAGGACTACCTGGCAGCCTCTGCAGCGGTCATCACAGATGACGACAGACTCCAGGTCCTCCATGCGAGGGTAAGCGACACTGTCTACCTCGCGATCCGTGCGGCCACCACTTACCCGAGGGCCCTCGAGCTTTTAAAAAAGCGCTACACGAGACCTCCCAACGAGATCCACGCTCGTTACCTCCTCGCTACACGACGTCGGCAGTCGGGCGAAACCATGGAGGATTACGCCAATGAGCTCTTGCAGCTTGCCAGGGGCTGCGACTGCAAAGCGGTGTCGGCTGAGCAGTACATGTACGACCTCGCCCGAGATGCGTTTGTGGCAGGGGTAGGGTCTTCGTACATCCGTCTCAAGCTGTTGGAGAAGGGGAATCTCAACCTGACCCAAGCTATGGAGATGGCTGAAATGCTTGAGGCGGCTTCGAAGAGCTTGGTCCTGTATCCGGAGGACCACGTGGAGACAACGTGGCAGGAGCAGTCACAAATCCCTCCTCGCCCCACGGGCTCGAAGTGCAGTGTTATGGCGTGCTCCCATATAGACCCGACGACGGCGGCAGCCCCAGGCGGCCCGCGGTGCTACTTCTGCGGAGGAGCCAAGCATCCACGGCAAAAGTGTCCTGCTAAAGCGGTGGTCTGTAATCAATGCGGTAAAAAGGGGCACTACGCGAAAGTCTGCAGATCGAAGCCCAAGAACGGCAGTGCAGCCTGTGACCCTCCAGAACGGGGATCATCACCATCGACGTCGCAGTACCCACGAGGTCCGTCCACGTGCGAGTCCAGGACGATGCCATTGTGGTCGGCGGAGTCGGAGGGAGATGACCACCAGGAGTCGCTACACTTGGCGCCCTCAACCATGTGCGATTCATGGGGGCGGCCATCTTGGTCGACGACGACCTGGAGCGACCAGCAGGGGTCCTCAGCATCGACCTCAGCTGCCTGCAGTGACGTCCAAGGGCCAACGGTGGCGTCGATCACCCTGGACCAGGCTAAGCATCACAGGCTTGACTGTTCAATGATGAACATTAAGGTAAATGGTCGTACAGTTTATTGTCTGTTTGACAGCGGGAGCACTGAGAGCTTTATTCACCCTGACACTGTAAAGAGGTGTGGACTCCAGGTTCTACCTGCCAAACAGACAATTTCTATGGCATCACGGTCCCGATCTGTACCGATCCAAGGACGTTGTGTGGTAACTCTGAAAGTGCAGGGCACAATTTACGAGCGATACAGGCTCCTTGTGTTGCCGCATCTTTGCGCACCAATTCTCCTCGGACTAAACTTTATGGCCCACATGAAGAGTGTGATCCTACAGTACGGTGGGCCACTCCCTTCGCTGACAGTAGGGGACCAGCTGCAGCCTCCAAATTGTCCAAAGCGCCCCGCATGCAATCTTTCCACATTAAAGATCACCACACCCTCTTTATTTAAGAATCTGGTACCAGGCTGCAAGCCCATCGCTACTAAAAGTAGGCGTTACAGCGCTGAAGATCGGATCTTCATCAGATCTGAGGTTCAGCGGCTCCTCAAAGAAGGGATCATACAGCCCAGCGTTAGTCCGTGGAGAGCACAGGTCGTGGTGGTTAAGAGCGGGAACAAACCCCGGATGGTCATTGATTACAGTCAGACCATTAATCGATATACGCAGCTGGATGCGTATCCTCTCCCGCGCATATCTGATATGGTCAATCAGATTGCGCAGTACCGGGTGTTCTCCACCATAGACCTTAAGTCCGCCTACCACCAACTCCCCATCCGCCCAGAGGACCGACATTACACAGCTTTTGAGGCGGATGGTCGTCTGTATCAGTTTCTTAGGGTTCCATTTGGTGTCACCAATGGGGTCTCGGTCTTCCAGCGTGCTATGGACCGAATGGTGGACCAGAACGGGTGGCGGGCTACCTTCCCGTACCTGGATAATGTCACCATCTGCGGCCGTGATCAGCAGGACCATGACACAAATCTCCAGAACTTTTTGCGCACTGCATCTCGCCTGAATCTGACCTACAACAGGGAGAAGTGTGTATTCCGTACGTGCCGGTTAGCCATCCTGGGATACGTAGTGGAAAACGGGGTCATCGGCCCTGATCCAGACCGTATGCGCCCCCTTACTGAACTTCCCTTGCCTGCTAGTGCAAAAGCACTGAGGAGATGCCTAGGCTTCTTCTCCTATTATGCGCAGTGGGTCCCCAACTACGCGGACAAAGCCCGTCCGCTTATTAAGTCCACGACTTTTCCACTCACGCCGGAGGCCCAATTGGCCTTCAAGGCTTTGAAACGCGACATTGCGAAAGCCACGATGCACGCGGTGGATGAATCCATCCCTTTTCAGGTGGAAAGCGATGCATCTGATTTCGCCCTGGCCGCCACACTAAACCAGGCAGGCAGGCCCGTCGCGTTTTTTTCCCGCACCCTTCAAGGTCCCGAAATTCGGCATTCAGCGGTGGAAAAGGAGGCCCAGGCCATTGTGGAGGCCGTCAGACACTGGCGCCATTATCTGGCGGGGAAGCGGTTCACCCTGATCACGGACCAGCGGTCCGTGGTGTTTATGTTCAATAACACGCAGAGGGGCAAGATCAAGAATGACAAGATCTTGCGGTGGAGAATTGAGCTCTCCACCTATAATTACGATATTATGTATCGTCCAGGGAAATTCAATGAGCCCTCGGATGCCCTCTCGCACGGAACATGCGCTACCATGCAGGAGGACCGCTTGAACGCCCTCCATAATGACCTGTGCCATCCTGGGGTCACTCGGCTCTACCACTTCATCAAAGCCCGCAACCTGCCCTACTCGGTGGAGGACGTCAGGTCAGTGACAAGGAGCTGTCGGATTTGCGCGGAATGCAAACCGCACTTTTACCGACCTGACCGGGCACATTTGGTCAAGGCCACTCGCCCCTTCGAGAGGCTGAGTGTGGATTTTAAGGGCCCCCTTCCCTCAACAGACCGGAACGTGTACTTTCTTAACATCATAGACGAGTACTCCCGGTTCCCGTTTGTTGTCCCCTGTGCGGACACGTCGACTGCCACGGTGATCAAGGCATTCCGTGATCTTTTTACCCTGTTCGGGTACCCCAACTATATACATAGCGACAGGGGCTCGTCGTTCATGAGTAATGACTTGAGGCAATTCCTGCTCTCATACGGGATTGCCTCTAGTAGGACCACGAGTTACAACCCTAGGGGCAATGGACAGGTGGAAAGAGAGAATGCTACAGTCTGGAAGGCTGTCCTATTGGCGCTGAAGTCCAAAGGCCTTCCAGTCTCCCATTGGCAGGAGGTCCTTCCAAATGCACTTCACTCCATTCGCTCCCTCCTGTGTACGGCAACCAATGCTACTCCCCACGAGAGGATGTTCTCATTCCCTCGGAAGTCGTCCTCGGGGATATCTTTACCAGCCTGGTTGACGTACCCAGGACCCGTCCTTCTGCGGCGACATGTGAGGGCCCGCAAGTCCGACCCCTTGGCCGAACCGGTCCACCTCCTCCACGCCAACCCTCAGTATGCCTATGTGGCATATCCTGACGGGCGAGAGGACACAGTCTCGATCCGAGACCTGGCGCCCGCAGGGGACGTAGCAACTCCTGTCGCTCCCATACCCCCAGTCACGAATCCCCTATCTCTTATTTCTCCCCCGGACGTGGCGCGGTCAGCACCGGGACCAGTGCATAACAGTTATACTCCACTGTACAGCTTGCCTGAGACTCGGAGATCGGCGCCATCGCAGAATGTACCGGGATCCCCTGCACTACCGCTTCATCAGGGTCAACCGGCCCGTGAGTCCGTGGGAGAACAGCTGGACGCTGTTTTGGGGAGAACGCCACCGCAAGCGCCTACTCCGGTGTCACCGCCGTTATTGAGGAGGTCACAACGACGGTGCGGTCCTCCAGACCGTCTGGACTTGTAGATTGTTGACTTTTTTTAATATAGTCTGTTTTCGCACCCCGCCGGCCTTTGTTCTCAAAGGAGGGGTGAATGTGGTGAACCATCATTGGTTCCCACTGTGGGGTTATTCCAATGTTGTTGTTGGGCTAGGGTGTTTACACTGTGGGATTAATACACCTGTGGTGGATGCTGTTGTGGCACATCCCAGTCGGGCCCCGCCTCCTGGGAGAGGTATAAGACCCCCTGCTCGGGCGGGACCCCTTCAGTCTGGAGTGGTGTACTTGTGTTCTAATAGTTCCATTGTTAGACAATAAAAGCCTTCAGTTACCGAAGCCTTGTGTCTTGTGCTCGATTGACGTGCATCACACTGCTGCATTGTGGACCCTGTGTGGAGGTTCACTGACCCGTTTCCGACACTGGATCTATGTGTGGCTGGCTGGTTGATGGGATGGCCTCCTTTTGTCTTCACGGGGTGAGTATTTACCCGGCTGTCATAGAAATCATAGAATCACAGAATCCTCCAGTGCAGAAGGAGGCCATTTTGCCCATCGAGTCTGCACCGACCAGAATCCCATCCAGGCCCTATTCCCGTAACCCCACATATTTACCCTGCTAATCCCCCTGACACTAGGGTCAATTTGGCATGGCCAATCAACCTCACCCGCACATCTTTGGACTGTGGGAGGAAACCGGAGCACCCGGAGGAAACCCACGCAGACACGGGGAGAATGTGCAAACTCCACACAGACGGTGACCCGAGGCGGGAATCGAACCCGGGTCCCTGGCGCTGTGAGGCAGCAGTGCTAACCACTGTGCCACCTCAGACGTGTCAGCTGACAATCACTGAGCTGTGTGCCCACTGGCATTGGCAGCCCCCTCCCCGCCCGGCCCCGCCCCGCCCTCCCACTCTGCCATGCCCACTGGATGCTGAGGCCATTTATTGTGCCACATTTACCACTCTATTGTCGATGGTTCTGTCAACCTGCTCCCCAACTCCTGACAGCCACGGGGAGCTGGCTGGCCTCGTTTTATATCTGCTCCCCCCCCTCTCCTGGCCTCCCCACTCCACCTACCCCCCCCCGCCCCCCACACCCCCCCATGCCCCCCACTTCCCCCAAACCGCCACCCTCCGAGTCACCAATCAACCCCGCACCCACCACACTCCCGCCACCGTGCTGCAGCGAAGTTCAGCCCACATTTCACAATGCAGGCCATTCAGCCCATCGAGTCTGCAGCCACTCTCTGAGAGACCGTCTTACCCAGCCCACCCTGCCCTCTGTAATTAGCCGTGATGTGGAGTTGCCGGCGTTGGACTGGGGTGGGCACAGAAAGTGGTCTCACAACACCAGGTGAAAGTCCCACAGGTTTATTTGGTAGCACGAGCTTTTGGAGCACTGCCCCTTCATCAGGTGAGTGAGGAAAGAGCAGCGCTCCGAAAGCTCGTGATTCCAAATAAACCTGTCGGATTTTAACCTGGTGTTGTGAGACTTCTTACTGTGTAATTAACCAGTCAGTGCGAAACAGTGTCGCTCTGATGGTCAAGGGTGGAAATGGGCAGTGAGGTCACTTCCGAACCCATCGATCACGCACAAAACCCAGGCCCAGGAACTTTGCTTAAACTATCCTGACAGGTGGACAGTAATTCGGACATTCTGACTCGCGCCACAAGGGGGCAAGCTTGGTTCATATAAACCTGTGATTGGCAGTGGCTATAGCGATTCTGTTATCGAGAGATTAACTCTCATGGTGATCAACATCTCCCCCAGTTACTGAGAGAGTAACCCCCCCCAAGCTACTGAGAGATTAACCCCCCCTCCCCCAGTTACTGAGAGATTAACCCCCCCTCCCCCAGTTACTGAGAGATTAACCCCCCCCCCAAGTTACTGAGAGATTAACCCCCCCCCCCCCAGTTACTGAGAGATTAACCCCCCCCGCCCCGCCCCGCCCCGCCCCACAGTTACTGAGAGATTAACCCCCCCTCCCCCAGTTACTGAGAGATTAACCCCCCCCCAAGTTACTGAGAGATTAACCACCCCCCAGTTACTGAGAGATTAACCCCCCCCGCCCCGCCCCCCAGTTACTGAGAGATTAACCCCCCCTCCCCCAGTTACTGAGAGATTAACCCCCCCCCACGTTACTGACAGCTTAATTTTATTTTAAGTTTATTATTTGTGTCACAAGTCGCCTTACATTAACACTGCAATGAAGTTATGATGAAAATCCTCCAGTCGCCACACTCCGGTGCCTGTTCGGGTACACTGAGGGAGAATTTAGCACGGCCAATGCACCCTAATCAGCATGTCTTTGCACTGTGGGAGAAAACTGGAGCACCCGGAGGAAACCCATGCGGACACGGGGAGAATGTGCAAACTCCGCACAGACCCAAGCTGGGAATCGAACCCAGGTCCCTGGCACTGTGAGGCAGTAGTGTTAACCGTTGTGTCACTGTGCCGCCCCAGTGACTCCCCCAGTTACTGAGAGATTAACCTCCTCTCGCCCCTCCCCAGTTAAGTAATTTTCTGACATCTCACTGTCACTGAATTTTGGTGGGAAGGATGATCGAAGGAAGAAGGAGATTGGGGAAACAACGGGACAATTTTATTCTCTCACGGGATGTGGGCATCACTGATAATGCCAGCATTAGCTGCCCATCCCAAGTTGCCCGTTAGGAGCCAGCCACATTGCTGTGTGTCTGGAGTCCCGGGTAGGCCAGACCGGCTAAGGATCTAAAGGATAATCATGAACCAGGCAGCAATCAAGGTTTGGTGATCATTATTAATGAGACTAGATTTCATTCTTGATTAATTAGTTAATTTTATTAATTTAGTTTAAACACCAGCAGTTGTCACAGTGGGATTTGAACCTCCACTCTGCAGTGTTAGCCTGGTTTCAGGATTACAAGCACAGAGATTTTACTAATGTGTCAGCACCTCCCCAACTGAGAGAGGAAGTTGAGGACAGTCAGACCTGAGGCAACAAGATCTTGGTTTCCATTGTAATTGTTTATAAAATGCACAGTCTGAAAGTTAATCATGTGCGTGAACTCATTTATTAAACTGAGGTAATGGGGTAAGTTCAGTGAATCAAATCACCCCAAGTCACGCACCCTCCTGACTGGGCGGCACAGTGGCACAATGGTTAGCACTACTGCCTCACAGCACCAGGGACCTGGGTTCAATTCCCGGCTTGGGTCACTTTCTGTGCGGAGTCTGCACATTCTCCCCGTGTCTGCATGGGTTTCCTCCTGGTGCTTCGGTTTCCCCCCACAGTCCAAAGATGTGCGGTTTAGGTGGATTGGCCATGCTAAATTGCCCCTTGGTGTCAGGGTGGCTAGCTAGGGTACATATGTGGGGTTACAGGGATAGGGGTTAGGTGGGAATGCTGTCGGTGCAGGCTCTGTACTCTATGGATTCTATGACTTGGAACTCTATCAGTTTTCCACTGGGTCAAATTGCTGAAACCTTCTCCCTGACAACACGATGGGTGTACCGACACCTTAGGGAGTGCAGTGGTTCAAGGAAGCAGCTCACCAACTCCTGCTCAACCATGGATCAAGGATTGGGTAAACGCCTGTTAAGTGACTCCGATAGCCTGAGAATGTATTGTAGTTTACTTATTGGTGTCACAAGTCGGCTTACATTAACACTGCAATGAAGTGACACTCCAGCGCCTGTTTGGGTACACTGAGGGATAATTTAGCACCTAACCAGCACGTCTTTCGGACTGTGGGAGGAAACCGGAGCACCTGGAGGAAACTCACGCAGACACGGGGAGGATGTGCAAACTCCACACAGACAGTGACCTAAAGAACAAAGAACAAACAAAGAACAGTACAGCATAGGAAACAGGCCCTTCGGCCCTCCAAGCCTGTGCTGCTCCTTGGTCCAACTAGACCAATCGTTTGTATCCCTCCATTCCCAGGCTGCTCATGTGACTATCCAGGTAAGTCTTAAACGATGTCAGCGTGCCTGCCTCCACCACCCTACTTGGCAGCACATTCCAGGCCCCCACCACCCTCTGTGTAAAAAACATCCCTCTGATATCTGAGTTATACTTCGCCCCTCTCACCTTGAGCCTGTGACCCCTCGTGATCGTCACTTCTGATCTGGGAAAAAGCTTCCCACCGTTCACCCGATCTATCCCCTTCATAATCTTGTACACCTCTATTAGATCTTCCCTCATTCTCCGTCTTTCCAGGGAGAACAACCCCAGTCTACCCAATCTCTCCTCATAGCTAAGACCCTCCATACCAGGCAACATCCTGGTAAACCTTCTCTGCACTCTCTCTAACGCCTCCACGTCCTTCTGGTAGTGCGGCGACCAGAACTGGACGCAGTACTCCAAATGTGGCCTAACCAGCGTTCTATACAGCTGCATCATCAGACTCCAGCTTTTATACTCTATACCCCGTCCTATAAAGGCAAGCATACCATATGCCTTCTTCACCACCTTCTCCACCTGTGTTGCCACCTTCAAGGATTTGTGGACTTGCACACCTAGGTTCCTCTGTGTTTCTATACTCCTGATGACTCTGCCATTTATTGTATAACTCCTCCCTACATTATTTCTTCCAAAATGCATCACTTCGCATTTATCTGGATTAAATTCCATCTGCCACCTCTCCGCCCAATTTTCCAGCCTATCTATATCCTGCTGTATTGCCCGACAATGTTCATCGCTACCCGCAAGTCCAGCCATCTTCGTGTCATCCGCAAACTTGCTGATTACACCAGTTACACCTTCTTCCAAATCATTTATATATATCACAAATAGCAGAGGTCCCAGTACAGAGCCCTGTGGAACACCACTGAAGAAGGGGCTTGGAGCTCCGAAAGCTTGTGTGGCTCTTGCTACCAAATAAACCTGTTGGACTTTAACCTGGTGTTGTGAGACTTCTTACTGTGTTTACCCCAGTCCAACGCCGCCATCTCCACATCATGAATACCACTGGTCACAGACCTCCAGCCGGAAAAAGCCGAGAATCGAACCCGTGTCCCTGGCGCTGTGAGGCAGCAGTGCTAACCACCGTGCCACCCTGTTTTAAAAAGGGCATTCCTTGTGTGGGTGTGAAACGCCACCTATACTGACGAAAACACAAATTTAAATTGATGAATTAAGAGTGAATAAAACGATGGCGTTGGAATGATCCTTTCTGGTCACCTCCAGCAGCAATGCCACTGTTGTCATTGTTGTGCATTTTATGTGTATTTTATTCTGTACTTCTTAGAGCTGTGCAGAATTGACACCAGTTTCTAAGTGTCCAATATTTTTATTAAGACGAGTTTTGTCTCTGCAGTGACAAAGGGCTGGATTTTCCAGCCGCGCTCATCCCGAGTCTGGAAAATCCAGCCTGAGGTCAACAGACCTTTGTATGGTCCGCCCCCAACTCCCCCCCCCCCCCCCCCAACCCCCTCGCCCGCCCAACCCCCTCGCCCCCCCAACCCCCTCGCCCCCCCAACCCCCTCGCCCCCCCAACCCCCTCGCCCCCCCCAACCCCCTCGCCCCCCCAACCCCCTCGCCCCCCCAACCCCCTCGCCCCCCCAACCCCACTTCCCCGCCCTCTACAATTCCCATGGCAGGCAGGACTGGAAATTTCCACCCAAAATATCCACACTCATGCCTCCAAGTATGTATGTTCTGCGCTGCCTGTTTACTTTTGCTTCGATTATGATTTGATTTATTATTGTCACATGTATTAACATACAGTGAAAAGTGTCGTTCGTTGCACGTTATACAGACAAAGCATACCGTTCATAGAGAAGGAAAGGAGGGGGTGCAGAATGTAGTGTTACAGTCATAACTAGGGTGTAGAGAAAGATCAACTTAATGCGAGGTAGGTCCATTCAAAAGTCTGACAGCAGCAGGGAAGAAGCTGTTCTTGAGTCGGTTGGTACGTGACCTCAGAGTTTTGTATCTTTTTCCCGAAGGAAGAAGGTGGAAGAGAGAATGTCCGGGGTGCGTGGGGTGCTTAATTATGCTGGCTGCTTTTCCCTGAGGCAGCGGGAAGTGTAGACAGAGTTAATGGATGGGAGGCTGGTTTGTGTGATGGACTGGGCTTCATTCACGATCCTTTGTAGTTTCTTGCGGTCTTGGGCAGAGCAGGAGCCATACCGAGCTGTGATACAACCAGAAAGGATGCTTTCTATGGGGCATCTGCACTGGCACTTCAACATTGAATCCCGTTGTTGCTTCTCCCCATTCCTCTAATAGTTAAAGTGTGAGAACACACAATGATTTTTTTTCTTCTACTAAGGATCATTCCTCAATGCTCTCGATGAAACATGTATCTTGTTCCATTGGACCCGCGATCGTACGAGTTCAGAGCGGCAGTAGGCCACTCGGCCCCTCGATTCTGCTCCGCCATTCAGTAAGATCATTGGCTGATCGAATTGTGACCTCGGCCCCACATTGCAGCCTCCCTCGATAACCTTTGACCTACCCCCCTTGTTAGTCAGAAATTCTTCCACCTCCGCCTTAAAATTACTCGCTGACCCTGCCCCAGCGCACATTCAGTATTAGACGCCGAGGAACCTGGCAGCTGAAGGCCCGCCCTCCAATAGTGGGGCAATTAAAATCAGGGATGTGCAAGAGGTCAGGTTTGGAGGAGGAGGAGGAGGGAGATCTCGGAGGTTTGTCAGGCTGGTGGAAGTCTTCTCACAATGGAAATATTTAGCACCATCCTGGTGACTGTGCAAATACATTTGTTCAGTAGGCAGCTGAATAAGTTGGCAGACCTGGGGTGATACACAAACATAGAAGCGTAGAAGGTAGGAGCAGGAGGAGGCCATTTGTCCCTTCAAGCCTGCTAAAGTTTACTTATTCGTCACAAGTAAGGCTTACATTAATACTGCAATGAAGTTACTGTGAAACTCTCCGGAGTGCTCCGCCATTCATTACGATCATGGTCGATCATCCAACTCAATGGCCTAATCCTGCTTAGGTGATGCTTAGATTATCCCGCCTCACCCGCCAATGACATATTTGAGAAGATGCGGTGGCACAGTGGTGAGCACTGCTGCTTCACAACGCCAGGGACCCGGGTTCGATTCCCGCCTGTGACGTTTGCACGTTCTCCCCGTGTCTGTGTGTGTTTCCTCTGGGTGCTCCGGTTTCCTCCCACAGTCCAAAAGTCGTGTTGATTAGGTGCATTGGTCGTGCTAAATTCTGCCTCAGTGTTACCCGAACAGGCGCTGGAGTGTGACGACTAGGGGATTTTCACAGTCACTTCATTGCAGTGTTAACGTAAGCCTACTTGCGACACTAATAAATAAATAAAAATGCGATAAGTTGAGCTGTTTGCATCATAACTTTCGCCTTGAACGAGTCTGTAATAAATGCTGCTCTCTGAAAAACAGGTTCCACATCTCACCTGCATATTGGAGAAGTGAAATCAGTCGGGGTACACATTGTGAGCAAGTCAATGTCAGACTAAAGGAAAAACCTCACAAATAAAATGGTAAAACATCATTAACAATTTGATTACCGATCGCCCCGAGAATCTCCTGTCCCCTTAACCGACAGCAACTGAAATAAACATCACATTACAGTAATAAATTGATACTATACAGTCATAAAGTTTACAATTACGCAGAGTAAACTGTTTTAATAAACATTCGTGCTTAACTCGATATGAAATAAATTAACCCTATATTTTCACATTTTCCTTTGGTTTTAATTAATGTTCCAGGTTTAATTTTGCTGATTTATTTCATCTGATTTATTATTATTGTTGCATGTACTGGTATACAGTGAAAAGTATTGTTTCTTGTGCGCTATACAGACAAAGCATACCGTTCATAGAGAAGGAAAGGAGAGAGTGCAGAATGTAGTGTTAATAGTCATAGCTAGGGAGTAGAGAAAGATCAACTTAATGCGAGGTAGGTTCATTCAAAAATCTGACAGCAGCAGGGAAGAAGCTGTTCTTGAGTCGGTTGGTACGTGACCTCAGACTTTTGTATCTTTTTCCCAACGGAAGAAGGTGGACGAGAGAATGTCCAAGGTGTGTGGGGTCCTTAATTATGCTGGCTGCTTTGCCGAGGCAGCAGGAAGTGTAGACAGAGTCAATGGATGGGAGGCTGGTTTGCGTGATGGATTAGGCTACATTCATGACCTTTTGTAGTTCCTTGCGGTCTTGGGCAGAGCAGGAGCCATACCAAGCTGTGATACAACCAGAAAGAATGCTTTCTATGGAATCAATCCCATACTTTAGCCTGGTAGTAATTCCAAAGGGAATGTTCTGGGTTTTCCTCGTGACTAGTATATTTTCCTTCATGCATATGGAATCAGGAATTTTGCGACCACTGCCCCTGGGCAGGTTGGCAGGTGGGAGGCACATAAATTTGTGTGGCATGGCAGGGGTACACCGTGCCTGCCATCTACCCACCTCCGCTTGGGTGTACCAGCTCCCCTCCCCCCCAACCCCCCCCCCCCTCGCCCCTCCCCCGCCCCGCACCCAGGTCTGCCAGACTGACCCCAGCACCTTGTCATCTGACTCCAGGCAATGCTCTTGTCTGGGGACTGCCTGCAGTCCCAGCGGTGTCCAGCAGCTCTCAAAGGGGGCACTTCCTCCCAGATAGGGGCAGAAGTCTCCCCCTGAGGCAATTAACGGCCCTGCGGCCATAAGATCAGCTCGAGGTTTCATAACTGTCAGCTGAGCCAGTGAGAGTGGCTCCATCTAAAACTCCAGCCACAGACTACAAAGTCAGGAGGTTGTACAAGATTTATAGAACACACATTGTTTAACCTGAGCTGGAGCATTGCGTCCAATTCCCAAGGAGCCATGATTTTGGCGAATGTGCGGAAGAGATTTACCAGAAGGGGTCCAGGGATATGAAGGGTTAACTCCACAAGGAGAGAAACTGGGATTTTTCTTCTTAAAAGCTGAGAAAAAATTTAACAGAGGTCTTTACACTCATGAAGGCTTCAACTAAAGACAAAGTGCTTCCAATAGCTGAAAGGATAATAAACTGAAGACACAGATTGAAGGTGATTGACTCAAGAGCAAGAGGTGGCCTGAGGAAAAATCTTCTTTACACAATGAGGAGTTAGGATTTGGAGTGTGCTACAGATTTGATATTATCTTTCTGAAGGAAATTGGACAAATACTTGAAGGGAAAAGCATTGCAGGGTTCTGGGGAAAGAGAGCAAACTTGATGAGCTAAGTGGCCTCTTTCTAGGTTTAAGCTTATTTATTATTGTCACAAGTAGGCTTACATTAACACTGCAATGAAGTTATTGTGAAAATCCCCTAGTTGCCACACTCCGGTGCCTGTTCGGGTACACTGAGGGAGAATTTAACATGGCCAATGCACCTAACCAGCACGTCTTTTGGATCGTGGGAGGAAACCGGAGCACCCGGAGGAAACCCACACAGACACACTCTTTAGGTATGTAAATCTGCTAAAGTGGCACGTGACACAGTGGTTAGCACTGCTGCCTCACAGCGCCAGGGACCCGGGTTCAATTCCGGCCTCAGGTCACCACTATCTGTGTGGAGTTTGCACATTCTCCCCGTGTCTGCGTGGGTTTCCTCCGGGTGCTCCAGTTTCCTCCAACAGTCCAAAGATGTGCGGATTAGGTTGATTGGCCATGATAAATTGCCCTTTAGTGTCAGGGGGATTAGCAGGGTAAATACGTGGGGTTACGGGGATAGGGCCTGGGTGGGATTGTTGTCGGTGCAGACTCGATGGTCCGAATGGCCTCCTTCTAGGAATTCTATGATTACCTGACCTGGCCTACATGTGACTCTCAACTGCCCTCTGAAAAGGCCACTCATTTCAAGGGCAATTAGGGATGGGCAACAAATGTTGGCCTTGCCAGCGATGCCCATATCCCATGAAAGAATAAAAAATACAGATTCAATAACGCACTTGAAAGTGGCACGGTGGCACAGTGGTTAACACTGCTGCCTCACAGCACCAGGGACCAGGGATCGATTCCCGGCTTGGGTCACTGTCTGTGTGGAGTCTGCACGTTCTCCCCGTGTCTGCGTGGGTTTCCTCCGGGTGCTCCGGTTTCCTCCCACAGTCCAAAGATGTGCTGGTTAGGTGCATTGGTCATGCTAAATTCTCCCCCAGTCGAACCCAAACAGGCGCCAAAGTGTGGCGACTAGAGGATTTTCACAGTAACTTCACTGTAGTGTTAATGTCAGTCTACTTATGACACTAATAAATAAACTTAAAAGCATCTGTAAAGCTCTGGAGATAGATCAGAGGAGTGTGGAGCTAAATGGCCAGCTCCTTCCAGATGAGATCAGTCATGAACTCATTGAATGTCGGAGTAGACTCGATGGGCCGAATGGCCCACTCCTGCTCCTACGTCTTATGGTCTTATGGTTTCAAAGACCCAACACAGACACGACTGGGTCGTATGGCCTCCTGCAATTCTGTATGATTCAACAAATCCCTTCCCTAAACTTCTCTGCAGCCCTCAAACTTTGCAAAGAATTCCAACCAGGTTTCCGTTCAACATCCTCATTCTTGTCGAGGTTTCACTCACCACATACAAGATGGAATCCTGTCTCCGGCTGTGAAATTTCCGGTCAGGAGTGACTACAAAGAACAAACAAAGAACAAAGAACAAAGAGCAGTACAGCACAGGAACAGGCCCTTCGGCCCTCCAAGCCTGCGCCGATCATGATGCCTGCCTAAACTAAAACCATATGCACTTACGGAGTCCGTATCCTTCCATTCCCATCCTATTCATGTATTCGTCTAGTTGCCCCTTAAATGCCGCTATCGTACCTGCCCCCGCCACCTCCCCGGGCAGCGCATTCCAGACATTCACCACCCTCTGTGTAAAAAACCTGTCTCGCACATCTCCTCTAAACTTATGCCCACGCACCTTAAACCTATGTCCCCTAATACTTGACTTTTCTACCCTAGGAAAGAGCATCTGACTGTCCACTCTGTCCATGCCACTCATAATCTTGTAAACCTCTATCAGGTCGCCCCTCAACCTCCATCATTCCAGTGAGAACAAACCAAGTTTATCCAATCTCTCCTCATAACTAACACCCTCCAGACCTGGCAACATCCTGGTAAACCTCTTCTGTACCCTCTCCAAAGCATCCACATCCTTCTGGTAATGTGGCGACCAGAATTGTACACAATATTCCAAATGAGCCCTAACTAAGGTTCTGTACAGCTGCAGCATGACCTGTCAATTTTTATACTCAATGCCCCGGCCGATGAAGGTCTGAGATGATTTAGACTGAATCACCAACATTGAAGCACCTCAAACAGGACCATACTCCACACACACCTTCTCTCACTTCTCCCACTCCATTGAACCCTGTTGGGAAACCCTTCTATTCCTTTCTTCCAGGTTTAGAGGGTTGAATTACGATGGCAGGTTGCATAACATTGGCCTATTTAGGTCAAGGGATGATCTGACTGAGGTGCCTGAAAGGGCAGAAGCGATTTGATCGGCAGGATACGGAGAAGCCATTTCCTCTTGAAGGGGAGTCAGGAATGGGGAGACACAGGCCGGAATTCTCTGTCCATTCACAGCGGCGGGATTCTCCGGCGCCGCCGGAAACGCGCGCCCACCCATGGGCTTCATGGGGTGGTGTCAATGAGAATTCTCGTTGACAGCGGCAGGACCAGAGAATCCCACCACTGGCAAACCACGCGCCACCTCCCACTGGCGGGAACCACGGTGGGGGGGCTGGAGAATCTCAGAGCCAGGTCACTCGGCTGTGTAATCGAGAAGAACGTCATCACACAAAAGGTCTTGGAGAGCTGGAAGCCTCTGTCCCACAGATGTGAGTGTTTGTGGATAAGTGGTGCTGAGATTTTTGTTTGGTGTGGGCCCTTAAGTGACATGGATCAAGGGTGAATGGAGTTAGGGTACAGATCAGCCATGATTTGTCTGAATGGCAGAACAGACTCAGGGGGCCGAATGGCCTCCTCCTGTCCCGACCTCGCTGTTGCAGGGGTGGTTGTGCATGATGCATGGCATCACGTCAGTTCAACACTGCACAGGAACAACACTTTGCTACGAGAAAAGAGGATGTGAAATTACATGTAAAACACACTTCCAGAAAATAAAAAGAAATTCAGAGGACGTTGGCAAGAAAGTGTTCATTTTATTTTAGTCAGAGAGGAAACATCTGTTTTTTGGGGGGCACATTTCGTGTGTCGAGTTCTGTGACGGAGTGCATGTGGGCTGGGAAGGTGCTGCCTGTGGAAGTAAAAGTGCACTGAGTTTACACAGTGAGAATGTTTACCTCGGGCAGGGCCAGGTCTCCACGCACATTATGCTGAATTTACAGCACTGAAACAGGCCACTCGGCCCACATGGTGACTGCTAGCATTTGTACTCCACTCTTCCTCCTGCCCTCCCTCACCCAATCACATCAGCTCCCTCATGCGTGCGGCAAGCCTCCCCCTCAATGCAGCGATGCTGTTCACCTCAACCAATGGGGTCGTGAGTTCTCGCCACCCTTTGGGGAAAGAGCTTTCTTCTCAATCCCCTATTGGGTGTCTTTTTTTTTATTGATTCATGGGACATGGGCATCGCTGGCTGGCCAGCATTTATTGCCCACCCCAGTTGCCCTTGAACTGAGTGGCTCGGCCATTTCAGAGGGCAGTTCAGAGTCAACCACATTGCTGTGGGTCTGGAGTCACATGTAGGCCAGACCGGGTAAGGACGGCAGATTTCCTTCCCTAAAGGACATTAGTGAACCAGATGCGTTTTTCCAACAATCGACAATGATTTCATGGTCATCAGTAGATTCTTAAGTCCAAATATTTATTATTGAACTCAATGGGCATCACTGGCTGGCCAGCATTTATTGCCCATCCCTAGTTGCCCTTGTTCAAAGGACAATTGAGAGTCAACCACGTTGTTGTGGCTCTGGAGTCACATGTAGGCCAGACCAGGTGAGGATGATAGATTTCCATCCCTAAAGGATATTAGTGAGCCAGATGTTTTTTTCCGACAATTGACAATGGTTGGACGGTGGGTGGGGGGGGGGGGGTGAGGGATGGGTGGGTGGTGGGGGCGGGTGAGGGATGGGTGGATGGGGGGGTGGCGGGGGGGGTGCAGTGGAGGAACAAAGGAATCTTGGATCCTATTCTTTACACATCCATCACAGAGTAAACATCTCCCCGACTACATTCACTCTGAGACAGATCAGTCAGTGCAGCTCCCTTTCCTTCAGTCTGTGCAGCCTCCTGCCTCCAATTCACTCTCCTATCGCCATGTCGGATCTCACTGTGATGTACAGGGTGAGGGGCAGACTTGCTCTGTGATCTCCCCATGTGACCCATCCAAGGAGCCATCCTTGATCAAACAGGAGGTTGCAAAAACCCTTACATTTTGCTTGGGATGTAATGGAGGGCACATGGTGACTCTTGTAAACTCCACAGGCAGGCCTCGGTAAAACACAAATCTTTAAGTATTCGATCATTGGACCTGGTCCAGAACTGGCTTGCCTGCAGAAGACAGAGAGTGGTTGTAGATGGGTCTTTTTCTGAATGGAGGTCGGTCACCAGGGGAGTGCCCCAGGGATCTGTTCTGGGACCTTTGCTGTTTGTCATTTTCATAAATGACCTGGATGAGGAAGTGGAGGGATGGGTTGATAAGTTTGCCGACGACACAAAGGTTGGTGGTGTTGTGGATAGGTTGGAGGGATGTCAGAAGCTGCAGCATGACATAGATAGGATGTAAGACTGGGCGGAGAAGTGGCAGATGGGCTTCAACCCGGATAAATGTGTAGTGGTCCATTTTGGCAGGTCAAATGGGATGAAGGAGTATAATATCAAGGGTAAGACTCTTTGCAGCGTTGAGGATCAGAAGGACATTGGGGTCCGGGTCCATAGGACTCTTAAATCGGCCCCGCAGGTGGAGGACGTGGTTAAGAAGGCGTATGGTGTGCTGGCCTTCATCAATCGAGGGATTGAGTTTAGGAGTCAGAGATAATGATGCAGCTTTATAAGACCCTTGTCAGACCCCACTTGGAGTACTGTGCTCAGTTCTGGTCGCCTCATTACAGGAGGGATGTGGAAATGATTGAAAGGGTGCAGAGAAGATTTACAAGGGTGTTGCCTGGATTGGTTGGCATGCCTTATGAGGATAGGTTGAGGGAGCTCGGTCTTTTCTTCTTGGAGAGACGAAGGATGAGAGGTGACCTGGTAGAGGTGTATAAGAGGTTGAGAGGCAAAGATCGGGTGGATTCTCGGAGGCTTTTTCCCAGGGCTGAAATGGCTGCTATGAGAGGACACAGGTTTAAGGTGCTGGGGAGTAGGTACAGAGGAGATGTCAGGGGTAAGTTTTTCACTCAGAGGGTGGTGGGTGAGTGGAATCGGCTGCCGAGGGTGGGTTTTTTACAATACTTTTCCAATTCAATCAAATCAAGTCCAATTCAGAGTCTCAACAAGTTGAGACATTTCCGATCCAGGCTGGCAAGACAGGGCAAGCGACCACTTACCCTGTCCTGGGCCTGATCTACATGAGCCAAGCTGATTGGAGGAGGGAAAGCAATTCCTTCTCCAAGACTTGAGCTCATTTGCATCTTAGCCAAAAGGCCGAGATACCGCTTTTAAAAATTGCTTCATATGAAACATATGAAGCTTCAATGTAACCTAATGACCTCAACCAAGTGCAACATCCGCATAACTACACTTGATCGTAGCTAAAAGGCCGAGAAGCGGCTGCCGCCAGTGGTGGTAGAGGCAAACTCGATAGGGTCTTTTAAGAGACTTCTGGATGAGTACATGGGACTTAATAGGATTGAGGGTTATAGGTAAGCCTATATATAAGCCTAGGTAGGTAGGGACATGACCGGCGCAACTTGTGGGCCAAAGGGCCTCTTTGTGTTGTATTTTTTCTCTGTTCTATGTTCTAAACAATCGGAGAAACGTGGACACAGGTTAGCTCGTTACAACTAACAAAAGGGCTCTCCCTTAAAAATGCAAATGTCTAAACTCCCTGAATCACCTGGAGCAATGGAAAGAACCCTGGACACAGGGCAACTTACCATCACTGACAAAAGAAACTCTCCAAAGAAGGGCAACAACGAACCCCCTGGATCACTTTAAAATAATATGATATGTGTGAAATCATTCATTAACAGGCCGGCACAGTGCCACAGTGGTTATCACTGCTGCCTCACAGCGCCAGGGACCCGGGCTGGATTCCTGATTTGGACCACTACCTGTACAGAGTCTGCATGTTCTCCCCATGTCCGTATGGGTTTCCCCCGGATGCTCAGGTGTCCTCCCACACTCCAAAGATGTGTAGGTTCGGTAGATTGGCCATGATAAATTCTCCCTCGATGTACCCTCCTGTGGTGAACCATCGTTGGTTCACCACTGGGGTTTGTTACTATGTTACTGTTGGGCTAGGGTGTTGTTACTGTGGGGGTTGTACTATGTTGTTGGGTTAGGGTGTTTACCTGTTATAAGAGTTATCATGGCACATTCCAGTGGGGTCCCGCCTCCGGTGGCGAGGTATAAGACCCCCTGCTCCGGCAGGACCCCTTCAGTCTGAACTGGTGTATTCGTGTTAGTAGTTCCATTGTTACTCTATTAAAGCCTTCAATACCGAAGCCTTGGTTCCACGTGCTTATTGACGCGCATCAATTTAATAGAGTAAACAGAAAACTCACAGCTGTACAACAAGAAAAAAAAACAGAGAGTATGGAACAGATTCTAAAACCGGATCGTCTGACACTGGACCCACGTGCGGTCGGTGCAGCTAACACATTCGACCATTGGTGGAAGTGCTTTGAGGACTACCTGGCAGCCTCGGTAGCTATCACTACAGACAGTGATAGACTCCAGGTCCTCCACGCAAGGGTAAGCGACACGATTTACCTAGCCATTCGTGCAGCTCCCACTTACCAGGGTGCCGTCGAGCTCCTAAAGAAAAGGTACACTATGCCACCCAACGAGATACATGCTCGTTACCTCCTCGCTACACGACGTCGGCAGTCGGGCGAAACCATGGAGGATTATGCCAATGAGCTCCTGCAGCTTGCCAGGGGTTGCGACTGTAAGGACGTCTCCGCCGAACAGTATATGTACGACCTCGCCCGAGACGCGTTCGTAGCAGGGGTAGGGTCCTCGTACATCAGGCTTAAATTGCTGGAAAAGGGGAAACTCAACTTGACCCAGGCAATGGAGATGGCTGTGAGGTTGGAGGCGGCGTCGAAGAGCTTGGCGCTGTACCCCGAGGACCACGTGCAGTCAACGTGGTTGGAGCAAGCTCAGCTCCCTCCTCGCCCCGCTAACCCGCGCTCCCAGATCGATTCAACGACGGCGGCAGCTCCAGGTGGCCAGCGATGCTATTTTTGTGGAGGGGCCAAGCATCCACGGCAACAGTGTCCGGCAAGAACGGCAATCTGCAGCCAGTGCGGTAAAAAAGGCCACTATGGCAAAGTCTGCAGGTCCAAACCTAAAAACGGCAGTGCAGCTTGTAACCCTCCAGAACGGAGACAATCTCTTTCGGCGTCGCAGTACCCACGAGGTCCGACCACGTGCGATCCCAGGATGGCGCCATCGTGGCTGACAGAGGAGGAGGAAGACCACCAGGAGTCGCTGCGCTTGGCGCCCTCGCCCACGTGCGATTCATGGGGGCGGCCATCATGGTCCACGACGACTAGGAGCGACCAGCAGGGGTCCTCAGCATCCACATCGGCAGCATGCAGTGACGCCCAGGGGCCAACGGTGGCGTCGATCTCCCTGGATCAGACCAGGCATTACAGACTGGAACATTCTATGATGGAGGTAAAAGTTAGTGGCAGAACTGTGAATTGTCTGTTTGACAGTGGAAGCACCGAAAGTTTCATACACCCTGAAACTGCTAAAAGGTGTGGACTCCGGATTCTCCCTGCCAAACAG
The DNA here is from genome assembly GCF_964213995.1 of Mustelus asterias. Taxonomy (NCBI): domain Eukaryota; kingdom Metazoa; phylum Chordata; class Chondrichthyes; order Carcharhiniformes; family Triakidae; genus Mustelus; species Mustelus asterias. The sequence goes on along the minus strand of NC_135816.1, from coordinate 11,152,906 downwards.
ACAATTTCCATGGCATCACAGTCCCGGTCTGTACCGATCCAAGGACGATGTATGGTAACTCTTGAGGTACAGGGCACAATTTACGAGCAATACAGGCTCCTTGTGCTACCTCACCTTTGCGCGCCAATTCTCCTCGGACTAAACTTTATGGTCCACATGAAGAGTGTGATCCTACAGTACGGTGGGCCACTCCCTTCACTGGCAGTAGGGAATCAGCCGCAGCCTCCAAATTGCCCAAAGCACCCCGCGTGCAATCTATCCACCCTGAAAATCACTACACCATCCCTTTTTAAAAATCTGGTACCTGGCTGCAAGCCCATCGCGACTAAAAGTAGGCGTTACAGCGCTGAGGACCGGATCTTTATTAGATCTGAGGTTCAGCGGCTCCTCAAGGAAGGGATCATACAGGCCAGTGCTAGTCCGTGGAGAGCGCAGGTCGTGGTAGTCAAAAGCGGGAACAAACCTCGGATGGTCATCGACTATAGTCAGACCATTAATCGTTATACGCAGCTGGATGCGTATCCTCTCCCGCGCATTTCTGATATGGTCAATCAGATTGCGCAGTACCGAGTGTTTTCTACCATAGACCTTAAGTCCGCCTACCATCAACTCCCCATCCGCCCAGAGGACCGACAATATACGGCTTTTGAGGCGGATGGTCGTCTATACCAATTCCTCAGGGTTCCATTTGGTGTCACCAATGGGGTCTCGGTCTTCCAGCGTGCTATGGACCGAATGGTGGACCAGAACGGGTTGCGGGCTACCTTCCCATACCTGGATAACGTCACCATCTGCGGCCATGACCAGCAGGACCACGACACGAATCTCCAACACTTTCTGCGCACTGCATCTCGCCTGAATCTGACCTATAACAGGGAGAAGTGCGTATTCCGTACGCGTAGGTTAGCCATCCTCGGATACGTGGTGGAAAACGGGGTCATTGGCCCTGATCCAGACCGTATGCGCCCACTCACTGAACTTCCCTTGCCCGCTAGCACGAAAGCACTGAGGAGATGCCTCGGGTTTTTTTCGTATTATGCACAGTGGGTCCCCAACTACGCGGACAAAGCTCGTCCGCTCATTAAGTCCACGACCTTTCCACTTACGCCGGAGGCCCAATTGGCCTTCAAGGTTTTGAAGAGCGACATCTCGAAAGCCACGATGCACGCGGTGGATGAATCCATCCCTTTCCAGGTGGAGAGTGATGCATCTGACTTCGCCCTAGCCGCCACACTAAACCAGGCAGGCAGGCAGGCCCGTCGCATTCTTTTCCCGCACCCTTCAAGGCCCAGAAATTCGGCACTCAGCGGTGGAGAAGGAGGCTCAGGCCATTGTGGAGGCAGTCAGACACTGGCGCCATTACCTGGCAGGGAAGCGGTTCACCCTGATCACGGATCAACGATCCGTGGCATTTATGTTCAGTAACACGCAGAGGGGCAAGATCAAGAACGATAAGATCTTGCGGTGGAGAATTGAGCTCTCTACCTATAATTACGATATTATGTATCGTCCAGGGAAGCTCAATGAGCCCTCGGATGCCCTCTCGCGCGGAACATGCGCCATCATGCAGGAGGACCGCTTGAAGGCTCTCCACAATGATCTGTGTCATCCTGGAGTCACCAGACTCTACCACTTCGTCAAAGCCCGCAACCTGCCTTACTCGGTGGAGGATGTCAGGTCAGTGACTAGAAGCTGTCGGATTTGCGCAGAATGCAAACCACACTTTTATCGACCAGACCGGGCACAATTGGTCAAGGCCACTCGCCCTTTTGAGAGGCTGAGTGTGGATTTTAAGGGCCCCCTTCCCTCAACGGACCGGAATGTCTATTTTCTCAACATAATAGACGAGTATTCCCGGTTTCCGTTTGTTTTCCCCTGTGCGGACACGTCAACTGCCACCGTCATTAAGGTTTTCAGTGAACTTTTTACCCTGTTCGGGTACCCCTGCTACATTCATAGTGACAGGGGCTCGTCGTTCATGAGCAACGACTTGAGGCAATTCCTGCTCTCATTCGGGATTGCCTCTAGTAGAACCACGAGCTACAACCCTAGGGGTAACGGACAGGTGGAAAGGGAGAATGCTACAGTCTGGAAGGCTGTCCTACTGGCACTGAAATCCAGGGGCCTTCCAGTCTCCCGTTGGCAGGAGGTCCTTCCAAATGCGCTCCATTCTATCCGCTCCCTCCTGTGTACGGCAACCAATGCTACTCCCCACGAGAGGATGTTCTCATTCCCTCGGAAGTCGTCCTCGGGGACCTCATTGCCAGCCTGGTTGACGTACCCAGGACCCGTCCTTCTGCGGCGACATGTGAGGGCTCGCAAGTCCGACCCCTTGGTCGAACCGGTCCAACTCCTCCACGCCAACCCTCAGTATGCCTATGTGGCATATCCTGACGGGCGAGAGGACACTGTCTCCATTAGAGACCTGGCGCCCGCAGGGGACGTAGCAACTCCTGTTGCTCCTATTCCCCCAGTCACGAATCCACTACTCCTCATTACTTCCCCAGACGTGGCGCGGTCAGCACCGGGACCAGTGCATAACACTTTTACTCCCATGTACAGCTTGCCTGAGACTCGGAGATCGGCGCCACCATCATCATCACCACCACCAATACCACCAAACGTTCCAGGATCCCCTGCACCATCGCCTCACCAGGGCCGGCCGGCCCGGGAGTCCTTGAGGGGACAGCCAGACGTTGCTTTGGAAAGAGCGCCACCACAAGCACCTGCTCCGGTTTCGCAACCGGTGTTGAGGAGATCGCAGCGTCGGTGCGGTCCTCCAGACCGTCTGGACTTGTGAATCCTGTGATTTGTCTGTTATTGTCTGTTTATATGACCCTGTTTTTCATGCACCCCGCCACCTTTTGTTCTTAAAGGAGGGGTGAATGTGGTGAACCATCGTTGGTTCACCACTGGGGTTTGTTACTATGTTACTGTTGGGCTAGGGTGTTGTTACTGTGGGGGTTGTACTATGTTGTTGGGTTAGGGTGTTTACCTGTTATAAGAGTTATCATGGCACATTCCAGTGGGGTCCCGCCTCCGGTGGCGAGGTATAAGACCCCCTGCTCCGGCAGGACCCCTTCAGTCTGAACTGGTGTATTCGTGTTAGTAGTTCCATTGTTACTCTATTAAAGCCTTCAATACCGAAGCCTTGGTTCCATGTGCTTATTGACGCGCATCACCTCCTTCAGTAACTTCATCACTTTGTTAATGTAAGCTTACTTAAAACATTAATTAATAAATAAAGAAATAAATGGTCAAAGAAGTCATCTTTGTACTGCCAACTGAAGTTCTTGCCTCATACCAAACCCATAAGCGATCCAGATAAACGAGGATGCCCCTACACCCCCTCGCTCCGCCAACTGCTGCCCCCATAACAATCCAATACATACTACCCAAATCCACCCAACACCATCCATCCCACCACAACATAAAACATCCACAAGTAAAAAGTTACCCCATCGTCGCAGTTCCAGGAGCCCTTCCCCGCCCCACTCACCTTAACAGAAATGCACAGGGGAGGCAAAAGTGCCAAGACATAGGTGGACAACAAAGCACCCTTCAACCCACAACCTACCCCCCAACATCCCAATCAGAAACCGCCAGGACTTTTCCCCCCCACCGTCTGACCTTACCCCCCAACCCCCGTAGCCCACCTGCTCCCCCTCCCTGAACAAAATAGAGTCTGATTCAGCAACGAACACAAACCCCCCCCCCGCAGTCCGGTAACCCCCTCCAAAAAAACTCTCCAACACTCACACTACCTTGACATCCACCTCAACCCCCAGAAACACAAACTCCAACCTAACAGCCCCCTCCCCCTAAGACACACCACCTCAACAACCACCTCTCCCCAGACACCTAAAATACAACAGAAGCAGACCATCACCCTGTTTTCCTTTGTTCTTCCGCCCCCAGCCCCACCTACTCTTTCTCTTCTGCCGCACGGGGGTACCCCCCATTCACCACCCCACACAAGGATAAACTAACACCAATAATAATATATAATAAAAAGAAGAAAAAGGCCCAGGAGACAAGAAGACAACAAGTCACAAGATAAAGGCAAAGCATCACGGGGAACAACAAGGGTTGGACGTGAGCCGAAAGAAAAGTGGCAGAGCACGAAGAAAAGGGGATCTGTTCCCTCTCTGTCCGACCCCAAAAATCCCTCTTGGAACAGAATGAAAGGTGTCCAAGTGATTGTTCTCCCCACTCCCTGAGGCAGCAGCTGCATCCCAATCTAAACTGATCACTCACTCCCTGGAACCAGCAATGTTCTCTCAGACATTGATCAAGATCCGCCTTTAAAGCTCCGTAGTGACCCTGCACTCACCATATTCCTGGGTTGGAGTCCACCTAGTCAGTGGGGTCACTGAGGGGGGATGAGGGCACTACAAGACCATATGACCACAAGACATAGGAGCAGAATTAGGCCACTCGGCCCATCGAGACTGCTCCGCCATTCAATCATTGCTGATTTTTTTCTCTTCCCCATTTTCCTGCCTTTTCCCCATAACCCCTGATCCCCTTATCAATCAAGAACCTATCTATCTCTGTCTTAAAGACACTCAATGACCTGGCCTCCACAGCCTCCTGTGGCAAAGAGTTCCACAGATTCACCACTCTCTGGCTGAAGAAATTCCTCCTCATCTCTGTTTTAAAGGATCGTTTCTTCAGCCCGAGGTTATACACTCTGGTTCTAGTTTTTCCTACGAGTGGAAACATCCTCTCCACGTCCACTCTATCCAGGCCTTGCAATACCCTGTATGTTTCAACAAGATCCTCCCTCATCCTTCTAAACTTCAACAAGTACAGACCCAGAGTCCTCAACCGTTCCTCATACAACAAGTTCTTCATTCCAGGGGTCATTCTTGTGAACCTCCTCTGGACCCTTTCCAAGGCCAGCACATCCTTCCTTAGATTTGGGGTCCAAAACTGCTCACAATACTCCAAATGGGGTTTGACAGAGCCTTATACAGTCTCAGAAGTACATCCCTGCTCTTTAATTCCAGCCCTCTCAACATGAATGCTAACATTGTATTTGCCTTCCTAACTGCCGACTGAACCTGCACGTTAATCCAATGAGAATCTTGAACAATGGCTCCCAAGTCCCTTTGTGTTTCTGATTTCCAAAGCGTTTTCCCATTTAGAAAATAGTCTATGCCTCCATTCCTCCTTCCAAAGTGCATAACCTCACACTTTTCCACATTGTGTTCCATCTGCCACTTTTGTGCCCACTCTCCTCACCTGTCCAAGCGCTATGGGGTGGGGCGGGGGGGGTGGGGGGGAGAGGGAGAGGGAGGAGGGGGTGTTCCATGTATGCGGGGGCTGGATAGGGTGGAGGCGGAGAGATTCTTTCCACTTAGTAAGGAAGTTAAAACTAGAGGACACAGCCTCAAAATAAAGGGGGGTCGGTTTAAGACAGAGTTGAGGAGGAACTTCTTCTCCCAGAGGGTGGTGAATCTCTGGAATTCTCTGCCCACTGAGGTGGTGGAGGCTACCTCGCTGAATATGTTTAAAGCGCGGATGGATGGATTCCTGATCGGTAAGGGAATTAAGGGTTATGGGGATCAGGAGGGTAAGTGGTACTGATCCACGTCAGATCAGCCATGATCTTATTGAATGGCGGGGCAGGCTCGAGGGGCTAGATGGCCTACTCCTGCTCCTATTTCTTATGTTCTTATGTTCTTATGTGCTTTTGGTGTGTATCAAAGGTGTTCTGTGGGGGTTTGGCAGGGTGGTTGCAGGACTCTGTGTTCAGGCAAAGGGCTAATCAGGGGGGTAGATGTGGGGAAATTGTTACTGGGTGTGGGGTACAGCAGTTGATTGAGAGTTCGAGTGAGGGGGGTTGGAGTGTGCCAGTCCCATAGTTACCGAGGCGTTAGAAGTGGTTTTAATTCTAACTTTTCCTTGGTGTCTATTCCTGGAATACAATTCAAACCATACAATGATTGGAGTTAAAATCGGAATGTCCAATTGTTCAGTGCATTGGCCGTGCTGAATTCTCCCTCAGTGTTACCCGAATAGGCGCTGGAGTGTGGCGACTGGTGGACTTTCACAGTAATTTCATTGCAGTGTTAATGTAAGCCTACTTGTGGTGATTATCAATAAACTTTAAACTTAAAACTTAAACAATCAGTGCCGGGAATTGTCCAATGCAAGTTTGAAATTCCCAGGAGATTCCCTTGCAATTCCTGTTTGGATATTCCGGGTTGGGATGTGTTCCCCACACTTTTCTGGGTCCACACTGGGCTCAGCATCCCAGAGATCATAGGCAATGTGTCATTAGAAAACTAAATATGTCACTGAGATAATTAATTAGATATTAGGAGACTTGGCCAGTGAGGTCGGTTTGAAGAAGTGTCTTTAAGATGGAAAGAGAGAGGGGTGGGGTTGTGTTGGGACAGGAGTGTTCTGGGTGTGAGCCGCTCTCAAGCAGATACTCAGCATTGGAGAATGCTGGGAGGGACGACACCTTAAAATCCCCGCAGTGCAGAAGGAGGCCTTTCGGCCCATCGATTCAGTACCGACTCTCCGACAGAGCATCTCACTGAGGCCCTATCTCCGTAACCCCACATATTTACTCACTAATCCCCCTAAACTGCACATCTTGGGATACAATTTCACACTAGTAAACCAAACAACCTGTACATCTTTGGACTGTGGGAAGAAACCGGAGCATGCAGAGGAAACCCACGCAGACACAGGGAAAACGTGCAGACTCCACACTGACAGTGACCCAAGGCTGGCATTGAACCCAAGTCCCTTTCGCAGTGAGGTCCCACCCTTGACTTCTCCCCGTAACCCCACATATTTACACCACTGTTCCCCCGAACTAAGACATCTTTGGAACACTGAGAGACAATTCAGCATTGCTAAACTGCCCAAACTGCACACCTTGGACAGTGGGCGGAAACTGGAGGAAACCCACGCAAACATGGGGAGAACGTGCAAACTCCACCCAAGTCTGGCATTGAACCCCCGTCCCTTTTGCAGTGAGGCAGCAGTGCAGGGGTGTAATCTGGACAACAGCATCAATGGACAAGGGACTGCACAAGACAGAACAGCAAAGTGTAGAAATACAGTTGCTGCAGGAGGTTCCATAGTCAGGCAGACAGAGCAGCACTTCTGGAACCGTCATTGTGAGTCCCGCACGGTGTGTAACCTCCTGCTGCCGGGGTAAAGGACATCATGGAGAGGGGGCAGAACATTCTGCAAAGGGGAAGGGAGTGAGTCAGATGCTGTGTCCACACTGTTTCCAACGACATAGAGGGGGCAGCAATTGACTTGATTGGATTGGTTTATTATTGTTACATGCATTGGTGTATGGTGTAAAGTATTGTTTCTTGCGCGCTATAGAGCCAAAGCATACCGTTCATAGAGAAGGAAAGTAGAGAGTGCGGAATGCAGTTTACAGTCATGTCCGGCATTTAATCGACGGATCCCGGCATTTCGAGCTGGAAGTTACATCCCATTGTTTCTTGCGCATGAAACAGACAAAACACACCATTGGTTGAGTGCATCGGGGGAGAAGGAAAGGAGAGGGTGCAGAACATAGTGTTCCAGTTACAGAGAGCGCGTAGAGCAAGATCAGCTTCATATGCGGGAGGCCCTTTCAAAAGTCTAATGGCTTAAAAGCAAAGAAGATAGGAGCGGGAGGAGGCCATTTGGCCCTTTGAGTCTGCTCCGCCATTCATCACGATCATGGCTGATTGTCCAACTCAATCGCCTAATCCTGCTTTCTCCCCATAACCTTTGATCCCATTCACCCCGAGTGCTATATCCAGCATACATTCAATGCTTGAATACATTCAATGTTTTGGCATCAACTACTTCCCATGGTGATCAATTCCACAGGCTCACCACTCTTTGGGTGAAGAAATGTCTCCTCATCTCCATCCTAAATGATCTACCTTGAATCCTCAGACTGTGGCCCCTGATTCTGGATTTCTCCAACATCGGGAATATCCTCCCTGCATCTACCCTGTCCAGTCCTGTTAGAATTTTAAAAGCCTCAATGTGATCCCTACGCATTCGTCTGAACTCCAGAGTAAACAATCCTAACCTAATCAATCTCTCCTCATACATCAATCCCACCATCCCCGGAATCAGCCTGGTAAACATTCCCTGCACTCCCTCGAGAGCAAGAACATCCTTCCTCAGAAAAGGAGACCAAAACTGCACACAATACTCTAGGTGCGGCCTCACCAAGGCCCTGTATAATTGCAACAACACATCCCTGCTCCTGCACTCGAAACCTCTCGCAATGAAGGCCAACATACCATTTGCCTTCTTTACCGCCTGCTGCACCTGCATGCTTACCTTCAGTGACTGGTGCACAAGGACACCCAGGTCCCGCTGCACACTCCCCTCTCCCAGTTTACAGCCATTCAGGTAGTAATCTGCCGCCTTGTTTTTGCTTTCAAAGTGAATAACCTCACATTTATCCAAATTATGCTGCATCTGCCATTGATTTGTCCACTCACCCAACCTGTCCAGATCATTCTGAAGGATCTCTGCATCCTCGTCACAGTTCACCCTCCCACCCAACTTGGTGTCATCGGCAAACTTTGAAATGTTATGTTTTGTTCCCTCATCCAAATCGTTAATATATTCTGTGAATAGCTGGAGTTCCAGCAGCAATCCGTGTGGCACCCCACTAGTTACTGCCTGCCAACTGGAAAGGAGCCATTAATTCCTCCTCTTTGTTACCTCTCTGACCACCAGTTTTCTATCCATCTCAATACACTTCCCCCAACCCCATGCACTTTAATCTTGCACAATAATCACTGATGCGGGACTTTGTCAGAATGGAAGAAGCTGTTCTTGAGTCGGTTGGTACGTGATCTCAGGTTTTGAATGTTATTCCCGATGGAAGAAGGTGGAAGAAAGTATGTCCGAGGTACGTGGGGTCCTTGATTATGCTGGCTGCTTTTCCAAAGCAATGAGTATCCCAGTCAGATTTTGAGCAGCCAAGAATGGAACTAAAAAATAGAATCTTTAATATACTAATCTCCACATTACTCCCAGTTCCACACACTCACGAGAATAGAAATAGGAAGATTGAGAGGGTCAATGTGTGGCTTGAAGCATGGGGCAGGAGGGAGGGTTTCAGTATCTTGGGGCATTCTGAACAATTCTGGGGCAGGAAGTGTCTATTCTAAAGGGGCGGCTTACATCTTAACAAGACTGGAACCAATGTCCACACAGGGAGACTCACCAGTGAACTTGGGGAAGGTTTAAAGTAAAGTGGAAGAGGGGCTGGCACCAGAATAAGAAATAGAATAATGGAATAAGGAGCATGCAGTGAGAGAGCTCGGCAGTACGAGAGACATAATGAATCCCATATCAGATAGGAATGCACGAGGAAGCTCGATCAGGAAAACAATGAGGAGATTACAAAGCATGTATGTAAACACACAGAGTGTGGGCAATAAACTGGGTGAAACTAACTACAGGCACAAATCAGTGCGGGAATATGATGTAGAGACAGAGATGTGTAAAACCAGTGGGTGACAGAGTGTGGAAAGCGGTTAGTGTTTTCCACAACATCAACTTATTACAACCCATGAAATGTTGAAGGGTTTTGGCAACCTCCTGTTTGATCAGGGAGAGGCCCCTTTAACTGGATACCTCACACGGTGACATCACAGAGCCAGTGTGAGCCTCACCCTGGACATCACAGTGAGATCAGACATCACAATAGGTTTGTAAAGTGGATAAATTTGAGTCAGGAGGCTGCACGAGCAGACAGAGTGAAGGCGAGTGAGATGGACAGACTGGAATCGGCTGGCTGATCTGTCTCGGAGTAAAGGAGCTGGAGGAGAAGATCTGAAGAGCTTTCCATGGTGATGGGAGAGTGAAGAATGGAGACATCCTCAAGCAGCTGATGGTGGGACAAGTGTTGGTGTGGAAAGATTGTTTGTTGCAGTTTGTATGGGTGCGTGTGAGAGTCAGAGTGAGGAACTCCTGGAGTAACGGTCCAGATCTCAATGTTCAATCCTGAAAACTGAGGGCAGCTCAGTACAAGCTGCATCTTCCAATCAGCTGCTCCTGGAGCCTGGGATGGTGTGTGGGAGAGCTCAGCTCAGACACTCATTCACCGTCTGACATTGACGTTGTCCACATAGACTTTAGCAAGGCCTTCGACAAAGTGCCACCTGGTAGGTTGTTGTCTAAGGTTAAATCCCTCAGGATCCAGGTAGCGAAATGGATACAAAATTGGCTTGATAACAGAAGCAAAGAGGGTGGTTGTGGAGAGTTGTTTTTCAATCTGGAGGCCTGTGACCAGCGGTGTGCCTGAGGGATCAGTGCTGGGCAAACTGTTCAAATTAATGATTTGGATGAGAATTTAGCACGCATTGTCAGTAAGTTTGCAGATGACAACAAGATTGGTGGCATAGAGGATAGTGATAAAGGTTATCTCGGATTGCAACGGGATCTTGATCAATTGGGCCAGTGGGCTGATGAATGGCAGATGGCGTTTAATTTAGAAAAATGTGAGGTGATGCATTTTGGTCGATTGAACCAGGGCAGGACTTACTCAGTTAATGGTAGGGCATTGGGGAGAGTTACAGAACAGAGATCCAGGGGTACAGGTTCATAGCTCCTTGAAAGTGGAGTCACAGGTGGACAGAGTGGTGAAGAAGGCATTCAGCATGCTTTGTTTCATTGGTCGTTACATTGAATACAGGAGTTGGGACGTCTTGTTGAAATTGTACAAGACATTGGTGATGCGCGATTGATTCACACGGGAGGCTAGGACGTACCCGGGAATAAAGGCTTTTATTCACAACAAGATTGGAGCACACTACTTAACAATATTATCCCAGACTAAGGGCTACTAGGAAGTAGCAGTGACCTTTATACTCCTGTAAGAAGGCGGAGCCGAACGGAGTGTACCACATAAACAATAATAACAGGTGGAACACCCAAACCCTAACCCCAACAGTAACAAGAGTAACATATGTACAAGTACCCATAGTGGTAACCATCTATGGTTCACCACAATTGGTGAGGCCACACCTGGAATACTGTGTACAGTTCTGGTCACCCTATTATAGAAAGGATATTATTCAAATAGAAAGAGTGCAGAAGAGATTTACGAGGATGCTACTGGGACTTGATGGTTTGAGTTATAAGGAGCGGCTGGATAGACTGGGACGTTTTTCTCTGGAGCATAGAAAGCTAAGGGGTGATCTTAAAGTGGTGTATGAAATAATGAGGGTCATAGATCAGTTAGATAGTCAATATCTTTTCCCAATGGTCGGGGAGTCTAAAACTAGAGGGCATAGCTTTAAGGTGAGAGAGGAGAGATACAAAGGGGTCCAGAGAGGCAATTCTTTCACACAGAGGGTGGTGAGTGTCTGGAACAAGCTGCCAGAGGTAGTAGTAGGGGCCTGAACACTGGAGGGTGGGAAATATTGTGCCTTTGTTTAAAAGGGGCTGCAGGGAAAAGTCTGGGAACTGCAGGCCACTGAGCCTCACATCTGTGGTGGGTAAGTTGTTGGAATGTATTTTGAGAGACAGGATCTACAGGCATTTAGAGACACGAGGACTGATTAGGAACAGTCAGCATAGCTTTGTGAGCGGAAAATCATGTCTCACAAATTTGATTGAGATTTTTGAAGGGGTAACCAAGAAGGCCGATGAGGGAAGTTCGGTTGATGTTGTCTACATGGGCTTTAGCAAGGCCTTTGACAAGGTGCCGCATGGTAGTTTCTTGCATAAGGTTATATCCCGCGGGATCCAGGGTGAGGTAGCTAAATGGATACAAAATTGGCTTGATGACAGAAGCCAGAAAGGGTGGTTGTGGAGGGTTGTTTTTCAAACTGGAGACCTGTGACCAGCGGTGTGCCTGAGGGATCAGTGCTGGGTCCACTGTTATTTGTCATTAATATTAATGATTTGGATGAGTATTTAGTACGCATCGTCAGTAAGTTTGTAGATGACACCAAGATTGGTGGCATAGTGGACAGTGAAGAAGGTTATCTCAGATTGCAACGGGATCTTGATCAATTGGACCAGTGGGCCGATGAATGGCAGAGGGTGTTTAAATTACATAAAAGCGAGGTGATGCATTTTGGTCGATCGAACCAAGGCAGGACTTACTCAGTTAGTGGTAGGGCGTTGGGTTGAGTAATAGAACTAAGAGGTTCTCGTGATACAGCTTCATAGCTGCTTGAAAGTGGAGTCACAGGTGGACAGAGTGGTGAAGAAGGCCTTCAGCATGCTTGGTTTCATTGGTCAGAACATTGAATACATGAGTTGGGACGTCTATATGACATTGTACAAGACATTGGTAAGTCCACACTTGGAATACTGCGTACAGTTCTGGTCACCCTATTGTAAAAAGGATATTATTAAACGAGAAAGAGTGCAAAAGAGATTTACGAGGATGCTACTGGGACTTGATGTTTTGAGTTATAAGAAGCGGCTGGATAGACTGGGATGTTTTTCCCTGGAGCACAGAAGGCTAAGGGGTGATCTTATAGAGGTCTGTAAAATAACGAGGGTCATAGATCAGCTAGATAGTCAATATCTTTTCCCAAAGGTAGGGGAGTCTAAAACTAGATGGCATAGGTTTAAGGTGAGAGGGGAGAGATACAAAGGGGTCTAGAGAGGCAATTCTTTCACACAGAGGGTGGTGAGTGTCTGGAACAAGCTGCCAGTGGTAGTAGTAGGGGCCTGAAGATTGGAGGGTGGGAAATGTTGTGCCTTTGTTTAAAAGGGGCTGCAGGGAAAAGTCTGGGAACTGCAGGCCAGTGAGCCTCACATCTGTGGTGGGTAAGTTGTTGGAAGGTATTTTGAGAGACAGGATCTACAGGCATTTAGAGACGCAAGGACTGATTAGGAACAGTCAGCATAGCTTTGTGAGCGGAAAATCATGTCTCACAAATTTGATTGAGATTTTTGAAGGGGTAACCAAGAAGGTTGATGAGGGAAGTTCAGTTGATGTTGTCTACATGGGCTTTAGCAAGGCCTTTGACAAGGAACTGCATGGTAGTTTCTGACATAAGATTATATCCCACGGGATCCGGGGTGAAGTAGCGAAATGGATACAAAATTGGCTTGATGACAGAAGCCAGAGAGGGTGGTTGTGGTGGTTTGTTTTTCAGACTGGAGACCTGTGACTAGCGGTGTGCCTGAGGGATCAGTGCTGGTGATGCGCTATCAATAAGGCGAAAGATTACCTGTGTGCCAAGATAAGTGTCGGCTTTTATTCACAACAGAATCAGGAGCAGATCCCAACAAATAACCGTCCTGGACTGAACAAGGGGGAGGAGACAGCCACCTTTATACTAGGTGCCGAGGGGAGGAACCAAACTGGAAGGGGGTGTGTCCAGGTATGACAAACACACAACGGTGGTCCATATAGGACAAAGGCACAACTGAGGTCCACCACATTCACCCCTTCCTTTAAAAAAACAACACGGGGGTGAAGCGGAAACAATATTACAAGTCCTGATGAACCGGTGGCTTGATCCGCCGTCGCGATCGCCGTAGTGCAGGTCGCAGAGTCGTCCGAGCAGGGAGCGATGTCGGCCCAGGCTCCGTACAGTGAGCGTCGAGAGAAGGCGCCAAGTGGTGTGAAGCGTACCGATCTGTCGTCCCGTCCAGTCGTCGGGTACTGCGTGGCGACGGCTCCGGCGACTCAAGCGAGCTGTACACAGGGGCGAGAGGAGTGAGCAGTGGCCCGGGTGGGGTATGGGGAACAGTGGGAACCGGAGCTGGGGTGTGGGGGGCCGCAACAGGCTCTGGGCGCACTACATTGGGGACAGGAACGGAGGGAGGAAGAGGCGCAGCAATCTCCGAGTGAACAACACCAGGGACCGTGGGGCGGAAGGACGTGGTGACCTCAGGGGCACCCGCGGGTGCCAAGTCACGGACAGAAACCGTGTCCTCCCGCCCATCAGGGTACACTACGTAAGCGTATTGAGGATTAGCGTGGAGCAATTGGACCTCCTCGACCAAGGGATCTGCCTTATGGGTCCGGACATGCTTCCGAAGCAGGACGGGCCCCGGGGACAACAGCCAATCTGGGAGCGAAGTACCTGAGGAGGACTTCCTGGGGAACGAAAACATCCGCTCGTGAGGGGTCGTATTGGTCACTGTGCACAAGAGTGACCTAATGGAATGTAATGCGTCCGGAAGGATGTCTTGCCAACGGCTGACTGGAAGGCCCCTAGACCGTAGCGCTAATAGAACGGCCTTCCAGACGGTTGCGTTCTCCCGCTCTCCTTGACCACTGCCCCTGGTGGGGCTAGTGGTACGGCTGGAGGCAATGCCTTTGGCGAGTAGGTACTGCCTCAGCTCGTCACTGATGAAAGAGGACCCACGATCGCTATGAACGTAGGTTGGGAAGCCGAACAGGGTGAAGAGCGTGGTCAGGGTCCGAATCACTGTAGCCGTGGTCATGTCCGAGCAGGGGAAGGCAAAAGGGAAACGTGAGTATTCATCAATGATATTCAGGAAATAAACATTGCGGTTAGAGGAGGGGAGGGGGCCTTTAAAATCAATGCTAAGGCGCTCAAACACGCGAGTGGCCTTTACAAGGTGCGCCCTACCTGGCCGGTAGAACTGCGGTTTGCACTCAGCGCAGACCCTGCATTGCCTGGTAATCGTCCAGACTTCCTCGAGGGAGTAGGGCAGGTTACGGGACTTGACAAAATGGAAAAATCTGGTGACACCCGGATGACAGAGGTCGTTATGGAGGGACTGTAGCTGGTCTAGTTGGGCGCTGACACATGATCCACGGGACAGGGCATCTGGGGGCTCATTGAGCTTCCCGGGCCGGTACATGATGTCATATCTGTAGGTGGAGAGCTCAATCCTCCACCGCAAGATCTTGTCATTCTTAATCTTGCCCTTTTGCCTGGTGTTAAACAGGAAGGCAACTGACCGCTGGTCGGTAATTAAGGTGAATCGTTGGCCCGCAAGATAATGGTGCCAGTGCCGGACGGCTTCCACGATGGCCTGGGCCTCCTTCTCGACCGAGGAGTGTCGAATCTCAGGGCCTTGTAAGGTCCGGGAAAAGAAGGCCATCGGACGGCCCCTCTGGTTAAGGGTGGCGGCTAGGGCAAAGTCAGATGCATCACTTTCCACTTGGAATGGGATGGATTCGTCCACAGCATGCATCGCGACCTTCGCGATGTCCGCTTTGATGTCGTCGAAGGCCCGACGGTCCTCCTCCGCCAGGGGAAAAGGGATCGATTTTAGGAGCGGATGGACTTTGTCCGCGTAACGGGGAACCCACTGGGCATAATAGGAGAAGAAGCCCAGGCATCTCCTCAGTGCTTTGAGGGTAGTAGGAAGGGGAAGCTGCATAAGGGGACGCATACGGGCTGGATCGGGGCCAAGGACACCATTTTCTATCACGTACCCAAGGATGGCGAGGCGGCGTGTCCGGAAAACACACTTCGCCTCATTATATGTGAGGTTCAGGAGAGTGGCCGTACGAAGCAATTTTTGTAGGTTGGCATCATGATCCTGCAGGTCATGGCCGCAGATGGTGACGTTATCCAGATACGGGAAAGTAGCCCGTAGCCCGTGCTGATCTACAATTTGATCCATGGCCCGCTGGAAGACTGAGACCCCATTGGTGACACCAAAGGGGACTCGGAGGAACTGGTAGAGGCGGCCATCCACCTCAAAAGCAGTATATGGGCGATCCTCCGAGCGGACTTCAAATCGATCGTCGAGAAAACCCTATAGTGTGCGATGCGGTTGACTATGTCCGCGATACGGGGAAAAGGATACGCATCTAGTTGGGTATACCTGTTTATGGTCTGGCTGTAGTCAATCACCATGCGGTGTTTCTCCCCCGATTTGACTACGACCATTTGCGCCCTCCAGGGGCTGGTGCTGGCCTGGATAATCCCTTCCTGGAGCAACCGTTGTACCTCGGACCGAATGAAGGCCCGGTCATCCGCACTATAGCGCCTACTCTTGGTGGCTATAGGCCTACAATCCGAGGTGAGGTTATCAAATAAGAGGCGGGGGGGGTGATCTTGAGGGTCGAGAGACTGCAGGTGGTGCGCGGGGGGGGCTGCCGTGACGGCGCCTTGCAGACGGAGAGCGGGGGATGAGGGCCATCATACTGCAGGGTGACGGTCCTCTGATGGCTGAGGAAATCTAACCCCAGCAGTACAGCTGCGCAGAGTCGCGGCAGCACGAGGAGCCGAAAACGCTCGTAGACTGTGCCCTGTACCGTCAGCGTCACCAAACAGCACCCGAGGACCTCCACTGAGTGGGAATTCGAGGCCATGGAGATGGTCTGGCTCCAGGGTCGCACGGGAAGGGCATATTGACGCACTGTGCGAGGGTGTACAAAACTTTCCGTGCTCCCACAGTCGAACAGGCAGTTTTCTGCATGACCATTTACCTTGATCTCCATTATTGACTTGGAGAGTTGATGAGGCTGCGACTGGTCCAGGCAAATCGATGCCACCGTCGAATCAAAGAAGAATCCGTCTTCGTCGCCGTCTGATGACGTCACGGATAAAGCTTCCTGCTCAGCGCGTCCTGATGCCAGTCTCAAAGATGGCGATCCCTGTGCTTCCGGTAACCGCATCAAAGATGGCGATTCCCGCACTTCCGGTGACCACATTAAAGATGGCGATTTGCACGCAGCCGCCGCCTGCATTAAAGATGGCTGCGCCCGCGGAACACACGTGGCGCCACGAGGCCTCGGAAGCGGCTTTGCCCGGCAGACTTTAACGAAGTGGCCTAGCTTACCGCACCCGGAGCAAATTGTGTCCTTCACCGGGCAGCGACTCCGAGGGTGCTTGGGTAGGCCGCAAAAGTAACATTTGGGCCCCGCCAGAACAGCCGTCGCGGTGGAGCCGTCGTTAGAACGGGATGCAAGTTAAGACCCGAGATTGTGAGAGGCCGCATCTAACGTTTCAGCCATCGTGGCTGTTCTTCGGAGATCTAGGTCATCTTGTTCCAGCAGGCGCTGCCGGATGTATGTAGACTCAATGCCCGCAACGTAGGCGTCGCGGATCAGGTCCTCCGTGTTCTGAGCTGCTGTAACAGTCTTACAGTCACAAGCTCGAGCTAGGACCCGCAGGGCGCGCAGAAATTGGGCGCACGATTCTCCTGGCTGCTGCTTGCGGGTAGTTAGGAGATGTCTGGCGTAAACCACGTTAGGGCTCTTTCGGAACTGCCCTTTAAGAGTTCGATAGCGTCCGCGTATGTAGCAACGCCCCGGAAGATTCCATAGACGGCTTCGTTTACCCGGGTGCGGAGAACGTGGAGTTTAGCGTCATCGGTGTCGATGGTCGTAACGGTGTCGACGAATGCTTCGAAGCAGTCCATCCAATGATCGAATTTATCAGAGGCTCCATCCTCTTGAGGGTCTAATGTGAGCCTCACATCTGTGGTGGGTAAGTTGTTGGAAGGTATTTTGAGAGACAGGATCTACAGGCATTTAGAGCCGCTAGGACTGATTAGGAACAGTCAGCATAGCTTTGGGAGTGGAAAATCATGTCTCACAAATTTGATTGAGATTTTTGAAGGGGTAACCAAGAAGGCCGATGAGGGCAGTGATGCGCTATCAATAAGGCGAAAGACTACCGGTGTGCCAATGCAAGTGTAGGCTTTTATTCACAACAGAATCAGGAGCAGATCCCAACAAATAACCGTCCTGGACTGAACAAGGGGGAGGAGACAGCCACCTTTATACTAGGTGCTGAGGGGAGGAACCAAACCGGGAGGGGGTGTGTCCAGGTATGACAAACACACACAACGGTGGTCCATATAGGACAAAGGCACAACTGAGGTCCACCACATTCTCCCCTTCCTTTAAAAAAACAACACGGGGGTGAAGCGGAAACAATATTACAAGTCCAGACGAACCGGTGGCTTGATCCGCCGTCGCGATCATCGCAGTGCAGGTCGCAGAGTCGTCCGAGCAGGGAGCGATGTCGGCCCAGGCTCCGTACAGTGAGCATCGAGAGACAGCGCCAGGTGGTGTGAAGCGGACCGATCCGTCGTCCCGTCCAGTCGTTGGGTACTGCGTGGCAACGGCTCCGGCAACTCAAGCGAGCTGTACACATGGGCGAGGGGAGTGAGCAGTGGCCCTGGTGGCGTATGGGGAACAGTGGGAACCGGAGCTAGGGGGTGGGGGGCCGCAACAGGCTCTGGGCGCACTACATTGGGGACAGGAACGGAGGGAGGAAGAGGCGAAGCAATCTCCGAGTGGACAACACCAGGGACCGTGGGGCAGAAAGACGTGGTGACCTCAGGGGCACCCGCGGGTGCCAAGTCACGGACAGAAACCGTGTCCTCCTGCACATCAGGGTATGCTACATAAGCGTATTGAGGATTTGCGTGGAGCAATTGGACCTCCTCGACCAAGGGATCTGCCTTATGGGTCCGGACATGCTTCCGAAGCAGGACGGGCCCCGGGGACATCAGCCAATCTGGGAGTGAAGTACCCGAGGAGGACTTGCTGAGAAACGAAGACATCCGCTCGTGAGGGGTCGTATTGGTCGCTGTGCACAAGAGTGACCTAATGGAATGTAATGCGTCCGGAAGGACGTCTTGTCAACGGCTGACTGGAAGACCCCTAGACCGTAACGCTAATAGAACGGCCTTCCAGACGGTTGCGTTCTCCCGCTCTACTTGACCATTTCCCCTGGGGTTATAGCTTGTGGTGCGGCTGGAGGCAACGCCTTTGGCGAGTAGGTACTGCCTCAGCTCGTCACTCATGAAAGAGGACCCACGATCGCTATGAACATAGGCTGGGAAGCCGAACAGGGTGAAGAGCTTGTTCACGTTCCGAATCACTGTAGCCGTGGTCATGTCCGAGCAGGGGAAGGCAAAAGGGAAACGTGAGTATTCATCAATGATATTCAGGAAATAAACATTGCGGTTAGAGGAGGGGAGGGGGCCTTTAAAATCAATGCTAAGGCGCTCAAACGCGCGAGTGGCCTTTACAAGGTGCGCCCTACCTGGCCGGTAGAACTGCGGTTTGCACTCAGCGCAGACCCTGCATTGCCTGGTAATCGTCCAGACTTCCTCGAGGGAGAAGGGCAGGTTACGGAACTTGACAAAGTGGAAAAATCTGGTGACACCTGGATGACAGAGGTTGTTATGGAGGGACTGTAGCTGGTCTAGTTGGGCGCTGGCGCATGATCCACGGGACAGGGCATCTGGGGGCTCATTGAGCTTCCCGTGCTGGTACATGATGTCATATCTGTAGGTGGAAAGCTCAATCCTCCACCGCAAGATCTTGTCATTCTTAATCTTGCCCTTTTGCCTGGTGTTAAACAGGAAGGCAACTGACCGCTGGTCCGTAATTAAGGTGAATCGTTGGCCCGCGAGATAATGGCGCCAGTGCCGGACGGCTTCCACGATGGCCTGGGGCTCCTTCTCGACCGAGGAGTGTCGAATCTCAGGGCCTTGTAAGGTCCGGGAAAAGAAGGCCACCGGACGGCCCCTCTGGTTAAGGGTGGCGGCTAGGGCAAAGTCAGATGCATCACTTTTCACTTGGAATGGGATGGATTCGTCCACAGCATGCATCGCGGCCTTCACGATGTCCGCTTTGATGTCGTCGAAGGCCCGACGGGCCTCCTCCGCCAGGGGAAAAGAGGTCGGTTTTAGGAGCGGACGGACTTTATCAGCGTAACGGGGAACCCACTGGGCATAATAGGAGAAGAAGCCCAGGCATCTCCTCAGTGCTTTGAGGGTAGTAGGAAGGGGAAGCTGCATAAGGGGACGCATACGGGCTGGGTCGGGGTCAAGGACACCATTTTCTATCACGTACCCAAGGATGGCGAGGCGGCGTGTCCGGAAAACACACTTCGCCTCATTATATGTGAGGTTCAGGAGAGTGGCCGTACGAAGGAATTTTTGTAGGTTGGCATCATGATCCTGCTGGTCATGGCCGCAGATGGTGACATTATCCAGATACGGGAAAGTGGCCCGTAGCCCATGCTGGTCTACCATTTGATCCATGGCCCGCTGGAAGACTGAGACCCCATTGGTGACACCAAAGGGGACTCGGAGGAACTGGGAGAAGCGGCCATCCGCCTCAAAGGCAGTAGATGGGAGATCCTCCAAGCGGATAGGGAGCTGGTGGTAAGCCGATTTCAAATCGATCGTCGAGAAAGCCCTATAGTGCGCGATGCGGTTGACTATGTCCGCGATACGGGGAAGAGGATACACATCTAGTTGGGTATACCTGTTTATGGTCTGGCTGTAGTCAATCACCATGCGGTGTTTCTCCCCCGATTTAACTACGACCACTTGCGCCCTCCAGGGGCTGGTGCTGGCCTGGATGATCCCTTCCTGGAGCAACCATTGTACCTCGGACCGAATGAAGGCCCGGTCATCCGTACTATAGCGCCTACTGTTGGTGGCTATAGGCCTACAATCCGGGGTGAGGTTATCAAATAAGGGCCGGGGGGGGTGATCTTGAGGGTCGAGAGATTGCAGGTCGTGCGCGGGGGGGCTGCCGTGACGGCGCCTTGCAGACGGAGAGCGGGGGGTAAGGGCCATCATACTGCAGGGTGACGCTCCTATGATGGCTGAGGAAATCTAACCCCAGCAGTACAGCTGCGCAGAGTCGCGGCACCACGAGGAGCCGAAAACGCTCGTAGACTGTGCCCTGTACCGTCAGCGTCACCAAACAGCACCCGAGGACCTCCACCGAGTGGAAATTCGAGGCCATGGAGATGGTCTGGCTCCAGGGTCGCACGGGAAGGGCATATTGACGCACTGTGCGAGGGTGTATAAAACTTTCCGTGCTCACACAGTCGAACAGGCAGTTTTCTGCATGACCATTTACCTTGATCTCCATTATTGACTTGGAAAGTTGATGAGGCTGCGACTGGTCCAGGCAAATCGATGCCACCGTCGAATCAAAGAAGAATCCGTCTTCGTCCCGTCTGATGACGTCACGGATAAAGCTTCCTGCTCAGCGCGTCCTGATGCCAGTCTCAAAGATGGCGATTCCCGTGCTTCCGGTGGCCGCATCAAAGATGGTGATTCCCGCACTTCTGGTGACCGCATTAAAGATGGCGATTCGCGCGCAGCCACCGCCTGCATTAAAGATGGCTGCGCCCACGGAACACACGTGGTGCCACGAGGCTTCAGAAGCGGCTTTGCCCGGCAGACTTTAGCGAAGTGGCCTAGCTTACTGCATCCGGAGCAAACCGCGTCCTTCGCCGGGCAGCGACGCCGAGGGTGCTTGGGTCGGCTGCAAAAGTAACATTTGGGTCCCACCGGATCAACCGTCGCGGTGGAGCCGTCGATAGGACGGGATGCAGAGTAAGACCCAAGATTGTGAGAGGCCGCTTCCAACATTTCAGCCATCATGGCTGTTCTTCGGAGATCGAGGTCATCTTGTTCCAGCAGGCGCTGCCGGATGTATGTAGACTCAATGCCCGCAACGTAGGCATCGCGGACCAGATCCTCCGTGTTCTGAGCTGCTGTAACAGCCTTACAGTCACAAGCTCGAGCTAGGACCCGCAGGGCGCGTAGAAATTGGGCATGCGATTCTCCTGGCTGCTGCTTGCGGGTAGTTAGGAGATGTCTGGCGTAAACCACGTTAGGGCTCTTTCGGAACTGCCCTTTTAGGAGTTCGATAGCATCCGCGTACGTAGCAGCGTCCCGGAAGATTCCATAGACAGCTTCGCTTACCCGGGTGCGGAGCACGTGGAGTTTTGCGTCGTCGGTGTCGATGGCCATAGCGGTGTCAACGAATGCTTCGAAGCAGTCCAGCCAATGATCGGATTTATCAGAGGCTCCAACCTCTTGAGGGTCTAATACTAACTTGTCGGGTTTTAGAAACTGCTCCATGCTGGTCAACTGTTGTGAATAAAATTGACGCGCTATCAATAAGGCGAAAGACTACCGGTGTGCCAATACAAGTGTAGGCTTTTATTCACAACAGAATCAGGAGCAGATCCCAACAAATAACCGACCTGGACTGAACAAGGTGGAAGAGACAACCACCTTTATACTAGGTGCCGAGGGGAGGAACCACACTGGAAGGGGGTGTGTCCAGGTACGACAAACACACACAACGGTGGTCCATATAGGACAAAGGCACAACTGAGGTCCACCACAGTTAGTTTGGTTGATGTTGTCTACATGGACTTTAGCAAGGCCTTTGACAAGGTGCCGCATGGTAGTTTCTTGCATAAGGTTATATCCCACGGGATCCAGGGTTATATCCCACGGGAGTTTGAGCTCAGGCTTGAGGTTTTACAAAGGCCCTTCAGTGAATGCTTTGAGATGTGGGCTGTGTTGACTGGGGGAATGAATTTCAGCAAATTAACAATTCAGAGAAAGGATTGAGGAAAGTTTTTGTTCAAGTTGGAATAACACAGAAATGGGAACAGCTCGTCAACTAGTTTCAAGTCTTCATTGAATGTTGGTCTTGTTGGTGCCAGTACAGAGCGAGACAGCGGATAGTTGGGAACCAGTCTCTGAGGCAGAGGGTTCAGATGGTGTTCGTCAAACAGAAATGGAAATCAATTGCCTTGGGAAGCATTGTCTGATCAGGGCCAGTGTGATCTCCTGGACTCGTTTTGATCGCCATAGGGGGTCGGAGAGGAATTTCCCAGATTTATTTTCCCCATATTGGCCCTGGGGTTTTCACTCTGGGTTTTCGCCTCTCCCTGGAGATCACATGGTCTGGATCGGGGGGTGGGTATGAGTCAGTATGTTGTGATGAACAAGGCATCGCAGTTGTGAGGGAAGCTGGATGGAGCAGAGAGGGAGCTGTCTATCCAACAATTATCTTTCACATGTCATTGTTTCAATGACTGAAACCTCAAATCTGGAAATAAATGTGGCTTCAAATTGGACAAACTGTGTGTGTGTTTTCTCATTTTTGCGCGGATCACAGACAAAAACAGAAATGGGAAGAAGAGAGTTCCCTTCATTTTCACACACAGACTGGGGAGTATTTTTATTCAATCATGGGGTGTGGGTGTGAGGGGCAAGGTCAGTATTTATTGTCCATCCCTAATTGACCATCAGAAGATCGTGGTGACTCACCAACTTGGCTTTGCCTGATTGACGTGCTGTAGACCAGACCAAGTGAGGACGGCAGATTTCCTTCCCTAACGGACATTGTGAACCAGATGTTTTTAGAACAATCACCTCCGGTTTTATGGTCACCATTACTGACGTTAGATTTTTCAGTTTAAATTTCATTAATTGAGTTTAATTTCCCCTTCCGTTGCAGTGTGTGATTAACTCGTGTGTCTGTCATTATTCTAGTCTCTGGAATACTAACCCAGTCACATTGACACGATGCTAACATATTGTCCATAGGCTCAGCTACTGACTGAGTGAGCTGTGAGTCACATTGCAGGCGGCTCCCACATTCACTCTCCAGTCTGTACAGACAAACACACAGAAAGGCTATCAGCACCATCAAACTCAGCCTGTCCAGTAGACAGTGTGAGCTCACACGCACACATTCCCCCCAAGCACCCCCAATCCCTAATCTCCGTAACCTCTACAAACAAGAAGGACCTGAAGACGGGAATGGGTTAATGAACTTTGTCACACTGAAGCATTAAGACCCGAACTCTGTGATTTTGTTGAGAACACTGCAGAGTTCATGTTTTCGTCAGAGTTCGGTGTTTTTCACGTCTGTGCCAGATAAGAGGAACAGCTATTCTTGTTGTCTCCACTTGTTATTAAGAAATGCGATTAACCCAGCTCGAAATAAGCTAAACAGTCTCCATTTTATGTACCTTTGTTTAACACGATGGAGTTGACATGTAAGGAACTGACCCTATGCACCACACTGCCTACCTGTCGCTCAGGGATAGGAGGGGATGAATCCCAAACCCACAGAGAGCCAATGAGCTGCAACAGCTTCCTGCCACTGGAAGACAGGAAGGGATGGGATTTAAGCCCATATACAGGGCAGGTACAGCGAGGGAACTTCTTTTACCCACAGAGGTAGCAAGGAACAGGAGTGGAACACACAACACTCACCCACCCTGAAACTGCTGGAGGAGACAGGATCCAAAAAGGGCCAAGAAAAGGAAACAAAAGCACAGAACGGTGAGAGCAACTCTCCCTTCCCTTGATAAAGCGCAAGGAAGCAGTGAAACCGGTCGGGTTGCAAGCTAAATAAGTAATATTAAACCCCAGTTGGGACACTACAGGAGAGGAAAAGCAAGAATGGCCAGGCACTATCCAGAGCCAGCCCCGGGCGTGGGACGAACGGGAGCGAAATGAACCGCAGCTGGACCTGGTCTCGATCTTCAGCTGCTCTCGGGTGAGTTACACCCACCTACCCATATTACACCCACAGAAAAATAAAGACTCTCAGACTGTGAACTAGACACGGTTCGCAGATCGATATGGGTTCACCTTAAACAAGGGGGAGGGTATTCCGAAACACATGGGAACCATTTAGAACGGTCACAATAATCCAATCGGAAAAGTGTAAACCCCTAAAGCAAAAATATAAATCTGTAATTTTTCAGGCAAGATAGAAAATGGAGGGCACACTGGCCACATGGTGACTCTGTAAACTCCACAGGCAGGCCTCGGTAAAACACAAATCTTTAAGTATTCGATCACTGGAAACAACGGGAGAAACGTGGACACAGGTTAGCTCGTTACAACTAACAAAAGTGCTTTCCCTTAGAAATGCAAATGTCTAAACTCCCTGAATCACCTGGAGCAATGGAAAGAACCCTGGACACAGGGCAACTTACCATCACTGACAAAAGAAACTCTCCTAAGAAGGGCAACGACTAAGCCCCTGGATCAGTTTAAAATAATACGATATATGTGAAATCATTCATTAACAGGCCGGCACGGTGACACAGTGGTTAGCACTGCTGCCTCACAGCGCCAGGGACCCGGGCTGGATTCCTAACTTGGACCACTACCTGTGCAGAGTCTGCATGTTCTCCCCAAGTCCGTGTGGGTTTCCCCCGGATGCTCAGGTGTCCTCCCACACTCCAAAGATGTGTAGGTTCGGTAGATTGGCCATGATAAATTCTCCCTCGATGTACCCTTCCACAGTCACTTCATCACTTTGTTAATGGAGGCTTACTTAAAACATTAATTAATAAATAAAGATAAATAAATGGTCAAAGATGTCACCTTTGCACTGCCAATTAAAGTTCTTGCCTCAAAACAAACCCACAAACCATCCAGATAAACGAGGATGCCCCAACACCCCCTCGCCCCGCCAACTAGTGCCCCCATACCAATCCGATACATATCACCCGAATCCACCCAACACCATCCGGCCCACCACAACATAAAACACCCACAAATAAAAAGTTACCCCATCCCACCAGCTCCGGGAGCACCTCCCTCCCCCCCCCACCCGCCCCCGCCCCCCCCGCCCCCCCACCCCGCCGCCCTCAGCCACCTGAACAGAAACACACAGGGGAAAGAAAAAGTGCCAAGACAATGCATGGACAACAAAGCACCCTTCAACTCACAGCCTACCCACCAACATCCCAATCAGAAACCCCCAAGACTTTCTCCCCCCACCGTCTGACCTCCCCCCACCACCCAGGTAGCCCACCTGCTACCCCCTCCCGAACAAAATGGAGTCTGACTCAGCAATGGACACAAACCCTCCGCAGCCAGGAAACCCCTCGAAGAAAACTCTCCAACACACACACTGCCTTGACATCCACTTCAACCCTGAGAAACACAGAGCCCCAAGCTAACCGCCCCCTAAGACACACCACCTCAACAACCACCTCCCCCCAGCCACCTAACATACGACAGAAGCAGACCATCACCCTGTTTTCCTTTGTTCTTCCCCCCCTCCCCCCCCTCCCCCCGCCCCCAGCCCCACCTACTCTTTCTCTTCTGCCGCACGGGGGTACCCCCCATTCACCACCCCACACAAGAATAAACTAACACCAATAATAATATATAATAAAAAGAAGAAAAAGGCCCTGGAGACAACAAGTCACAAGATAAAGGCAAAGCATCACAGGGAGCAACAAGGGCTGGACGTGAGCCGAAAGAAAAGTGGCAGAGCACGAAGAAAAGGGGATCTGTTCCCTCTCTGTCCGACCCAAAAAATCCCTCTTGGAACAGAATGAAAGGTGTCCAAGTGATTGTTCTCCCCACTCCCTGAGGCAGCAGCTGCATCCCAATCTAAACTGATCACTCACTCCCTGGAACCAGCAATGTTCTCTCAGACATTGATCAAGATCCGCCTTTAAAGCTCCGTAGTGACCCTGGGTTGGAGTCTATCTGGACAGTGGGGTCACTGAGGGGGGAATGCGGGGGGGTGTTCCGTGTGGTTTTGGTGTGTATTGAAGGTGTTCTGTGGGGGTTTGGCAGGGTGGTTGCGGGACTCTGTGTTCAGGCAGAGGGCTAATCAAGGGGGTAGATGTGGGGAAATTATCACTGGGGGTGGGATTCGGAAGTCGTTTGGGAGTTCGAGTCGGAGACGGGGGGGGGGGGGGGGGGGGGGCGGAGGGGGGGGTGGTTGGAGTCTGCCAGTCCCATAGTTACCGAGGCGTTAGAAGTGGGTTTAATTCTAACTTTTCCTTGGTGTCTATTTCTGGAATACAACGGAAACAATCCAATGATGGGAATTAAAATCGAAATGTCTAATGGTTCGGTACATTGGCCATGCTGAATTCTCCCTCAGTGTACCAGGATAGGGGCCGGAGTGTGGCGACTAGGGAATTTTCTCAGTAATTTCATTGCAGTGTGAATGTAAGCCTACTTGTGACAATAATAAATAAACTTTAAACATAAAACTGAAACACTCAATGCCGGGAATTGTACAATGCAAGTTTGAAATTCCCGAGAGATTCCCTTGCAATTTCTGCATGGATATACCGGGTTGGGATGTTTTCCCGCACAAACTGTACATCTTTGGACTGTGGGAGGAAACTGGAGCACCCGGAGGAAACCCACGCAAACATGGGGAGAACGTGCAAACTCCACCCAAGGCTGGCAATCAACCCCCATCCCTTTTGCAGTGAGGCAGCAGTGCAGGAGTATAATCTGGACAACAGCATCAATGGACAAGGGACTGCACAAGACAGAACAGCAAAGTGTAGAAATGCAGTTGCTGCCAGAGGTTCCGTAGTCAGGCAGACAGAGCAGCACTTCTGTAACCGTCATTGTGAGTCCCACACGGTGTGTAACCTCCTGCTGCCGGGGTAAAGGACATCATGGAGAGGGGGCAGAACATTCTGCAAAGGGGAAGGGAGTGAGTCAGATGTTGTGTCCACACTGTTTCCAACGACATAGAGGGGGCAGCAATTGACTTGATTGGATTGGTTTATCATTGTTACATGCATTGGTATATGGTGTAAAGTATTGTTTCTTGCGCGCTATAGAGCCAAAGCATACCGTTCATAGAGAAGGAAAGTAGAGAGTGCGGAATGCAGTTTACAGTCATGTCCGGCATTTAATCGACGGATCCCGGCATTTCGAGCTGGAAGTTACATCCCATTGTTTCTTGCGCATGAAACAGACAAAACACACCATTGGTTGAGTGCATCGGGGGAGAAGGAAAGGAGAGGGTGCAGAACATAGTGTTCCAGTTACAGAGAGCGCGTAGAGCAAGATCAGCTTCATATACGGGAGGTCCTTTCAAAAGATTGATGGCTTAAAAGCAAAGAAGACAGGAGCAGGAGGAGGCCATTTGGCCCTTCGAGCCTGCTCCGCCATTCATCACGATCATGGCTGATTGTCCAACTCAATAGCCTAATCCTGCTTTCTCCCAATAACCTTTGATCCCATTCACCCCGAGTGCTATATCCAGCCGCCTCTTGAATACATTCAATGTTTTGGCATCAACTACTTCCTGTGGTAATGAATTCCACAGGCTCACCACTCTTTGGGTGAAGAAATGTCTCCTCATCTCCATCCTAAATGATCTACCTTGAATCCTCAGACTGTGGCCCCTGATTCTGGATTTCTCCAACATCGGGAATATCCTCCCTGCATCTACCCTGTCCAGTCCTGTTAGAATTTTCAAAGCCTCAATGTGATCCCTATGCATTCGTCTGAACTCCAGCGAAAACAATCCTAACCTAATCAATCTCTCCTCTAACATCAATCCCGCCATCCCCGGAATCAGCCTGGTAAACATTCCCTGCACTCCCTCGAGAGCAAGAACATCCTTCCTCAGAAAAGGAGACCACAACTGCACACAATACTCGAGGTGTGGCCTCACCAAGGCCCTGTATAATTGCAACAACACATCCCTGCTCCTGTACTCGAAACCTCTCACAATGAAGGCCAACATACCATTTGCCTTCTTTACCGCCTGCTGCACCTGCATGCTTACCTTCAGTGACTGGTGCACAAGGACACCCAGGTCCCGCTGCACACTCCCCTCTCCCAGTTTACAGCCATTCAGGTAGTAATCTGGCTTCTTGTTTTTGCTTTCAAAGTGAATAACCTCACATTTATCCAAACTATACTGCATCTGCCATTGATTTGCCCACTCACCCAACCTGCCCACATCATTCTGAAGGATCTCTGCATCCTCGTCACACTTCACCCTCCCACCCAACTTGGTGTCATCGGCAAACTTTGAAATGTTATGTTTTGTTCCCTCATCCAAATCGTTAATATATTCTGTGAATAGCTGGAGTTCCAGCAGCAATCCGTGTGGCCCGTCAGGAGCCATTAATTCCTCCTCTTTGCCACCTCTCTGACAACCAGTTTTCTATCCATCTCAATACACTTCCCCCAACCCCATGCACTTTAATCTTGCACAATAATCACTGATGCGGGACTTTGTCAGAATGGAAGATGCTGTTTTTGAGTCGGTTGGTACGTGATCTCAGGTTTTGAATGTTATTCCCGATGGAAGAAGGTGGAAGAAAGTATGTCCGAGGTACATGGGGTCCTTGATTATGCTGGCTGCTTTTCCAAAGCAGTGAGTATCCCAGTCAGATTTTGAGCAGCCAAGAATGGAACTAAAAAATAGAATCTTTAATATACTGATCTCCAAATTTCTCCCAGTTCCACACACTCACGAGAATAGAAATAGGAAGATTGAGAGGGTCAATGTGTGGCTTGAAGCGTGGGGCAGGAGGGAGGGTTTCAGTATCTTGGGGCATACTGAACAATTCTGGGGCAGGAAGTGTCTATTCTAAAGGGGCGACTTACATCTTAACAAGACTGAAACCAATGTCCACACAGGGAGACTCACCAGTGAACTTGGGGAAGGTTTAAACTAAATCTGTCTGGCACCAGAATAAGAAATAGAATAATGGAATAAGGAGCATGAAGTGAGAGAGCTCGGCAGTACGAGAGAAATAATGAATCCCATATCAGATAGGAGTGGACGTGGAAGCTCGATCAGGAAAACAATGAGGAGATTACAAAGCATGTATGTAAACACACAGAGTGTGGGCAATAAACTGGGTGAAACTAACTACAGGCACAAATCAGTGTGGGAATATGATGTAGAGACAGAGATGTGTAAAACCAGTGGGTGACAGAGTGTGGAAAGCGGTTAGTGTTTTCCACAACATCAATTTATTACAACCCATGAAATGTTAAAGGGTTTTTGCAACCTCCTGTTTGATCAGGGAGAGGCCCCTTTAACTGGACACCTCACACGGTGACATCACAGAGCCAGTGTGAGCCTCACCCTGGACATCACAGTGAGATCAGACATCACAATAGGTTTGTAAAGTGGATAAGTTTGAGTCAGGAGGCTGCACGAGCAGACAGAGCGAAGGCGAGTGAGATGGACAGAGTGGAATTGGCTGGCTGATCTGTCTCGGAGTAAAGGAGCTGGAGGAGAAGATCTGAAGAGTTTTCCATGGTGATGGGAGAGTGAAGAATGGAGACATCCTCAAGCAGCTGATGGTGGGAAAAGTGTTGCTGTGGAAAGATTGTTTGTTGCAGTTTGTATGGGTGTGTGTGAGAGTCAGAGTGAGGAACTCCTGGAGTAACAGCCCAGATCTCAATGTTCAATCCTGAAAACTGAGGGCAGCTCAGTACAAGCAGCATCTTCCAATCAGCTGCTCCTGGAGCTTGGGATGGTGTGTGGGAGAGCTCAGCTCAGACACTCATTCACCGTCTAACGTTGACGTTGTCCACATAGACTTTAGCAAGGCCTTCGACAAAGTGCCACCTGGTAGGTTGTTGTCTAAGGTTAAATCCCTCAGGATCCAGGTAGCGAAATGGACACAAAATTGGCTTGATAACAGAAGCAAAGAGGGTGGTTGTGGAGAGTTGTTTTTCAATCTGGAGGCCTGTGACCAGCGGTGTGCCTGAGGGATCAGTGCTGGGCAAACTGTTTAAATTAATGATTTGGATGAGAATTTAGCACGCATTGTCAGTAAGTTTGCAGATGACAACAAAATTGGTGGCATAGAGGATAGTGATAAAGGTTATCTCGGATTGCAACGGGATCTTGATCAATTGGGCCAGTGGGCTGATGAATGGCAGATGGCGTTTAATTTAGAAAAATGTGAGGTGATGCATTTTGGTCGATTGAACCAGGGCAGGACTTACTCAGTTAATGGTAGGGCATTGGGGAGAGTTACAGAACAGAGATCCAGGGGTACAGGTTCATAGCTCCTTGAAAGTGGAGTCACAGGTGGACAGAGTGGTGAAGAAGGCATTCAGCATGCTTTGTTTCATTGGTCGTTACATTGAATACAGGAGTTGGGACGTCTTGTTGAAATTGTACAAGACATTGGTGATGCGCGATTGATTCACACGGGAGGCTAGGACGTACCCGGGAATAAAGGCTTTTATTCACAACAAGATTGGAGCACACTACTTAACAATATTATCCCAGACTAAGGGCTACTAGGAAGTAGCAGTGGCCTTTATACTCCTGTAACAAGGCGGAGCCGAACGGAGTGTACCACATGAACAATAATAAAAGGTGGAACACCCAAACCCTAACCCCAAAAGTAACAAGAGTAACATATGTACAAGTACCCATAGTGGTAACCATCTATGGTCCACCACAATTGGTGAGGCCACACCTGGAATACTGTGTACAGTTCTGGTCACCCTATTATAGAAAGGATATTATTAAACTAGAAAGAGTGCAGAAGAGATTTACGAGGATGCTATTGGGACTTGATGGTTTGAGTTATAAGGAGCGGCTGGATAGACTGGGACGTTTTTCTCTGGAGCATAGGAGGCTGAGGGGTGATCTGAAAGTGGTGTGTGAAATAATGAGGGTCATAGATCAGTTAGATAGTCAATATCTTTTCCCAATGGTCGGGGAGTCTAAAACTAGAGGGCATAGCTTTAAGGTGAGAGGGGAGAGATACAAAGGGGTCCAGAGAGGCAATTCTTTCACACAGAGGGTGGTGAGTGTCTGGAACAAGCTGCCAGAGGTAGTAGTAGGGGCCTGAACACTGGAGGGTGGGAAATGTTGTGCCTTTGTTTAAAAGGGGCTGCAGGGAAAAGTCTGGGAACTGCAGGCCAGTGAGCCTCACATCTGTGGTGGGTAAGTTGTTGGAAGGTATTTTGAGAGACAGAATCTACAGGCATTTAGAGACGCGAGGACTGATTAGGAACAGTCAGCATAGCTTTGTGAGTGGAAAATCATGTCTCAAAAATTTGATTGAGATTTTTGAAGGGGTAACCAAGAAGGTTGATGAGGGAAGTTCAGTTGATGTTGTCTACATGGGCTTTAGCAAGGCCTTTGACAAGGTGCCACATGGTAGTTTCTTGCATAAGGTTATATCCCACGGGATCCAGGGTGAGGTAGCTAAATGGATACAAAGTTGGCTTGATGACAGAAGCCAGAAAGGGTGGTTGTGGTGGGTTGTTTTTCAAACTGGAGAACTGTGACCAGCGGTGTGCCTGAGGGATCAGTGCTGGGTCCACTGTTATTTGTCATTTACATTCATGATTTGGATGAGAATTTAGTAGGCATTGTCAGTAAGTTTGTAGATGACACCAAGATTGGTGGCATAGTGGACAGTGAAGAAGGTTATCTCAGATTGCAACGAGATCTTGACCAATTGGACCAGTGGGCCGATGAATGGCAGACGGTGTTTAAATTACATAAAAGCGAGGTGATGCATTTTGGTCGATCAAACCAAGGCAGGACTTACTCAGTTAGTGGTAGGGCGTTGGGTTGAGTAATAGAACAAAGAGGTTCTCGTGATACAGGTTCATAGCTGCTTGAAAGTGGAGTCACAGGTGGACAGAGTGGTAAAGAAGGCATTCAGCATGCTTGGTTTCATTGGTCAGAACATTGAATACATGAGTTGGGACGTCTTGATGACATTGTACAAGACATTGGTAAGGCCACAATTGGAATACTGCGTACAGTTCTGGTCACCCTATTATAAAAAGGATATTATTAAACGAGAAAGAGTGCAAAAGAGATTTACAAGGATGCTACTGGGACTTGATGGTTTGAGTAATAAGGAGCGGCTGAATAGACTGGGATGTTTTTCTCTGGAGCATAGAAGACTAAGGGGTGAACTTATAGAGGTCTGTAAAATAATGAGGGTCATAGATCAGCTAGATAGTCAATATCTTTTCCCAAAGGTAGGGGAATCTAAAACTAGACGGCATAGGTTTAAGGTGAGAGGGGAGAGATACAAAGGGGTCCAGAGAGGCAATTCTTTCACATAGAGGGTGGTGAGTGTCTGGAACAAGCTGCCAGTGGTAGTAGTAGAGGCCTGAAGATTGGAGGGTGGGAAATGTTGTGCCTTTGTTTAAAAGGGGCTGCAGGGAAAAGTCTGGGAACTGCAGGCCAGTGAGCCTCACATCTGTGGTGGGTAAGTTGTTTGAAGGTATTTTGAGAGACAGGATCTACAGGCATTTAGAGACGCAAGGACTGATTAGGAACAGTGAGCATAGCTTTGTGAGTGGAAAATCATGTCTCACAAATTTGATTGAGATTTTTGAAGGGGTAACCAAGAAGGTTGATGAGGGCAGTTCGGTTGATGTTGTCTACATGGACTTTAGCAAGGCCTTTGACAAGGTACCGCATGGTAGTTTCTGACATAAGGTTATATCCCACGGGATCCAGGGTGAGGTAGCTAAATGGATACAAAATTGGCTTGATGACAGAAGCCAGAGAGGGTGATTGTGGTGGGTTGTTTTTCAGACTGGAGACCTGTGACCAGCGGTGTGCCTGAGGGATCAGTGCTGGTGATGCGCTATCAATAAGGCGAAAGATTACCGGTGTGCCAAGACAAGTGTCGGCTTTTATTCACAACAGAATCAGGAGCAGATCCCAACAAATAACCGTCCTGGACTGAACAAGGGGGAGGAGACAGCCACCTTTATACTAGGTGCCGAGGGGAGGAACCAAACTGGAAGGGGGTGTATCCAGGTATGACAAACACACACAACGGTGGTCCATATAGGACAAAGGCACAACTGAGGTCCACCACATTCACCCCTTCCTTTAAAAAAACAACACGGGGGTGAAGCGGAAACAATATTACAAGTCCAGACGAACCGGTGGCTTGATCCGCCATCGCGATCGTCGTAGTGCAGGTCGCAGAGTCGTCCGAGCAGCGAGCGATGTCGGCCCAGGCTCCGTACAGTGAGCGTCGAGAGAAGGCGCCAGATGGTCTGAAGCAGACCGATCCGTCGTCCCGTCCAGTCGTCAGGTACTGCGTGGCGACGGCTCCGGCGACTCAAGCGGATTGTACACAGGGGCGAGAGGGGTGAGCAGTGGCCCTGGTGGCGTATGGGGAACAGTGGGAACCGGAGCTGGGGGGTGGGGGGCCGCAACAGGCTCTGGGCGCACTACATTGGGGACAGGGACTGAGGGAGGAAGAGGCGCAGCAATCTCCGAGTGGACAACACCAGGGACCGTGGGGCGGAAGGACGTGGTGACCTCAGGGGCACCCGCGGGTGCCAAGTCACGGACAGAAACCGTGTCCTCCCACCCATCAGGGTACACTACATAAGCGTATTGAGGAGTAGCGTGGAGCAATTGGACCTCCTTGACCAAGGGATCTGCCTTATGGGTCCGGACAAGCTTCCGAAGCAGAACGGGCCCCGGGGACATCAGCCAATCCGGGAGTGAAGTACCCGAGGAGGACTTCCTGGGGAACGAAAACATCCACTCGTGAGGGGTCGTATTGGTCACTGTGCACAAGAGTGACCTAATAGAATGTAATGCGTCCGGAAGGATGTCTTGCCAACGGCTGACTGGAAGGCCCCTAGACCATAACACTAATAGAACGGCCTTCCAGACGGTTGCGTTCTCCCACTCGACTTGACCACTGCCCCTGGTGGGGCTAGTGGTGCGGCTGGAGGCAACGCCTTTGGCAAGTAGGTACTGCCTCAGCTCGTCACTCATGAAAGAGGACCCACGATCGCTATGAACATAGGCTGGGAAGCCGAACAGGGTGAAGAGTTTGTTCAGGGTCCGAATCACTGTAGCTGTGGTCATGTCCGAGCAGGGGAAGGCAAAAGGGAAACGTGAGTATTCATCAATGATATTCAGGAAATAAACATTGCGGTTAGAGGAGGGGAGGGGGCCCTTAAAATCAATGCTAAGGCGCTCAACCGCGCGAGTGGCCTTTACAAGGTGCACCCTACCTGGCCGGTAGAACTGCGGTTTGCACTCAGCGCAGACCCTGCATTGCCTGGTAATCGTCCAGACTTCCTCGAGGGAGTAGGGCAGGTTACGGGACTTGACAAAATGGAAACATCTGGTGGCACCCGGATGACAGAGGTCGTTATGGAGGGACTGTAGCTGGTCTAGTTGGGCGCTGGCGAATGATCCACGGGACAGGGCATCTGGGGGCTCATTGAGCTTCCCGGGCCGGTACATGATGTCATACCTGTAGGTGGAGAGCTCAATCCTCCACCGCAAGATCTTGTCATTCTTAATCTTGCTCTTTTGCCTGGTGTTAAACAGGAAGGCAACTGACCGCTGGTCCGTAATTAAGGTGAACCGTTGGCCCGCAAGATCATGGCGCCAGTGCCAGACGGCTTCCATGATGGCCTGGGCCTCCTTCTCGACCGAGGAGTGTCGAATCTCAGGGCCTTGTAAGGTCCGGGAAAAGAAGGCCACCGGACGGCCCCTCTGGTTAAGGGTGGCAGCTAGGGCAAAGTCAGACGCATCACTTTCCACTTGGAATGGGATGGATTCGTCCACAGCATGCATCGCGGCCTTCACGATGTCCGCTTTGATGTCGTCGAAGGCCCGACGGGCCTCCTCCGCCAGGGGAAAAGAGGTCGGTTTTAGGAGCGGATGGACATTATCTGCGTAACGGGGAACCCACTGGGCAGAAAAAGAGAAGAAGCCCAGGCATCTCCTCAATGCTTTGAGGGTAGTAGGAAGGGGAAGCTGCATAAGGGGACGCATACGGGCTGGGTCGGGGCCAAGGACACCATTTTCTATCACGTACCCAAGGATGGCGAGGCGGCGTGTCCAGAAAACACACTTCGCCTCATTATATGTACGAAGGAATTTTTGTAGGTTGGCATCATGATCCTGCAGGTCATGGCCGCAGATGGTGACGTTATCCAGATACGGGAAAGTGGCCTGCAGCCCGTGCTGATCTACAATTTGATCCATGGCCCGCTGGAAGACTGAGACCCATTGGTGACACCAAAGGGGACTCGGAAGAAATGGTAGAGGCAGCCATCCACCTCAAAGGCAGTTTATGGGTGATCCTCCGAGCGGACTTCAAATCGATCGTCGAGAAAACCCTATAGTGCGCGATGCGGTTGACTATGTCCGCGATACGGGGAAGAGGATACGCATCTAGTTGGGTATACCTGTTTATGGTCTGGCTGTAGTCAATCACCGTGCGGTGTTTCTCCCCCGATTTGACTACGACCACTTGCGCCCTCCAGGGGCTGGTGCTGGCCTGGATAATCCCTTCCTGGAGCAACCGTTGTACCTCGGACCGAATGAAGGCCCGGTCATCCGCACTATAGCGCCTACCCTTGGTGGCTATAGGCCTACAATCCAAGGTGAGGTTATCAAATAAGGGGCGGGGTGATCTTGAGGGTCGAGAGACTGCAGGCGGTGCGCGAGGGGGGAACTGCCGTGACGGCACCTTGCAGACAGAGAGCGGGGGATAAGGGCCATCATACTGCAGGGTGACGCTCCTATGATGGCTGAGGAAATCTAACCCCAGCAGTACAGCTGTGCAGAGTTGCGGCAGCACGAGGAGCCGAAAACGCTCGTAGACTGTGCCCTGTACCGTCAGCGTCACCAAACAGCACCCGAGGACCTCCACTGAGTGGGAATTCGAGGCCATGGAGATGGTCTGGCTCCAGTGTCACACGGGAAGGGCATATTGACGCACTGTGCGAGGGTGTATAAAACTTTCCGTGCTCCCACAGTCGAACAGGCAGTTTTCTGCATGACCATTTACCTTGATCTCCATTATTGACTTGGAGAGTTGATGAGGCTGCGACTGGTCCAGGCAAATCGATGCCACCGTCGAATCCAAGAAGAATCCGTCTTCGTCACCGTCTGATGACTTCACGGATAAAGCTTCCTGCTCAGCGCGTCCTGATGCCAGTCTCAAAGATGGCGATCCCCGTGCTTCCGGTGACCGCATCAAAGATGGCAATTCCCGCGCTTCCGGTGACCGCATTAAAGATGGCGATTCGCGCGCAGCCACCGCCTGCATTGAAGATGGCTGCGCCCGTGGAACACACGTGGCGCCACGAGGCTTCGGAAGCGGCTTTGCCCGGCAGACTTTAGCGAAGTGGCCCAGCTTACCGCATCCGGAGCAAATCACGTCCTTCGCCGGGCAGCGACGCCGAGGGTGCTTGGGTAGGCCGCAAAAGTAACATTTGGGCTCCGCCGGAACAGCCGTCGCGGTGGAGCCGTCGGGAGAACGGGATGCAAGGTAAGATCCGAGATTGTGAGAGGGCGCTTCTAACGTTTCAGCCATCGTGGCTGTTCTTCGGAGATCTCGGTCATCTTGTTCCAGCAGGCGCTGCCGGATGTATGTAGACTCAATGCCTGCAATGTAGGCGTCGCGGATCAGGTCCTCCGTGTTCTGAGCTGCTGTAACAGCCTTACAGTCACAATCTCGAGCTAGGACCCACAGGGCGCGCAGGAATTAGGCGCACGATTCTCCTGGCTGCTGCTTGCGGGTAGTTAGGAGATGTCTGGCGTAAACCACGTTAGGGCTCTTTCGGAACTGCCCTTTTAGAGTTCGATAGCGTCCGCGTATGTAGCAGCGTCCCGGAAGATTCCATAGACGGATTCGATTACCCGGGCGCGGAGCATGTGGAGTTTAGCGTCGTCGGTGTCGATGGCCGTAGCGGTGTCGACGAATGCTTCGAAGCAGTCCAGCCAATGATCGAATTTATCAGAGGCTCCAACCACTTGAGGGTCTAATGTGAGCCTCACATCTGTGGTGGGTAAGTTGTTGGAAAGTATTTTGAGTGACAGGATCTACTGGCATTTAGAGCCGCTCGGACTGATTAGGAACAGTCAGCATAGCTTTGGGAGTGGAAAATCAGGTCTCACAAATTTGATTGAGATTTTTGAAGGGGTAACCAAGAAGGCCGATGAGGGCAGTGATGCGCTATCAATAAGGCGAAAGACGATCGGTGTGCCAATACAAGTGTAGGTTTTTATTCACAACAGAATCAGGAGCAGATCCCAACAAATAACCGACCTGGACTGAACAAGGGGGAGGAGACAGCCACCTTTATACTAGGGGCCGAGGGGAGGAACCAAACTGGAAGGGGGTGTGTCCAGGTATGACAAGCACACACAACGGTGGTCCATATAGGACAAAGGCACAACTGAGGTCCACCACATTCTCCCCTTCCTTTAAAAAACAACACGGGGGTGAAGCGGAAACAATATTACAAGTCCAGACGAACCGGTGGCTTGATCCGCCGTCGCGATCGTCATAGTGCAGGTCGCAGAGTCGTCCGAGCAGGGAGCGATGTCGGCCCAGGCTCCGTACAGTGAGCGTCGAGAGAAGGCGCCAGATGGTGTGAAGCGGACCGATCCGTCGTCCCGTCCAGTCGTCGGGTACTGCATGGCGACGGCTCCGGCGACTCAAGCGGGCTGTACACAGGGGCGA
Source organism: Mustelus asterias (assembly GCF_964213995.1). Taxonomy (NCBI): domain Eukaryota; kingdom Metazoa; phylum Chordata; class Chondrichthyes; order Carcharhiniformes; family Triakidae; genus Mustelus; species Mustelus asterias. Next base: position 11,114,948 of record NC_135816.1, on the reverse strand, counting down.
GAGGAATGAGCAGTGGCCCGGGTGGCGTATGGGGAACAGTGGGAACCGGAGCTGGGGGGTGGGGGGCCGCAACAGGCTCTGGGCGCACTACATTGGGGACAGGGACTGAGGGAGTAAGAGGCGCAGCAATCTCCGAGTGGACAACACCAGGGACCGTGGGGCGGAAGGACGTGGTGACCTCAGGGGCACCCGCGGGTGCCAAGTCACGGACAGAAACCGTGTCCTCCCGCACATCAGGGGACACTACGTAAGCGTATTGAGGATTAGCGTGGAGCAATTGGACCTCCTCGACCAAGGGATCTGCCTTATGGGTCCGGACATGCTTCCGAAGCAGGACGGGCCCCGGGGACATCAGCCAATCCGGGATGGAAGTACCCGAGGAGGACTTCATGAGAAACGAAAACATCCGCTCGTGAGGGGTCATATTGGTCGCTGTGCACAAGAGTGACCTAATGGAATGTAATGCGTCCGGAAGGAGATCTTGCCAACGGCTGACTGGAACGCCCCTAGGCCGTAGCGCCAATAGAACGGCCTTCCAGACGGTTGCGTTCTCCCGCTCGACTTGACCATTTCCCCTGGGATTATAGCTTGTGGTGCGGCTCGAGGCAACGCCTTTGGCGAGTGGGTACTGCCTCAGCACGTCACTCATGAAAGAGGACCCACGATCGCTATGGACATAGGCTGGGAAGCCGAACAGGGTGAAGAGCGTGGTCAGGGTCCGAATCACTGTAGCCGTGGTCATGTCCGAGCAGGGGAAGGCAAAAGGGAAACGTGAGTATTCATCAATGATATTCAGGAAATAAACATTGCGGTTAGAGGAGGGGAGGGGGCCTTTAAAATCAATGCTAAGGCGCTCAAAAGCGTGAGTGGCCTTTACAAGGGGCGCCCTGCCTGGCTGCTAGAACTGCGGTTTGCACTCAGCGCAGACCCTGCATTGCCTGGTAATCGTCCGAACTTCCTCGAGGGAGTAGGGCAGGTTATGGGACTTGACAAAGTGGAAAAATCTGGTGACACCCGGATGACAGAGGTTGTTATGGAGGGACTGTAGCTGGTCTAGTTGGGCGCTGACACATGATCCACGGGACAGGGCATCTGGGGGCTCATTGAGCTTCCCGGGCCGGTACATGATGTCATATCTGTAGGTGGAAAGCTCAATCCTCCACCGCAAGGTCTTGTCATTCTTAATCTTGCCCTTTTGTCTGGTGTTAAACAGGAAGGCAACTGACAGCTGGTCGGTAATTAAGGTGAATCGTTGGCCCGCAAGATAATGGCGCCAGTGCCGGACGGCTTCCACGATGGCCTGGGCCTCCTTCTCGACCGAGGAGTGTCGAATCTCAGGGCCTTGTAAGGTCCGGGAAAAGAAGGCCATCGGACGGCCCCTCTGGTTAAGGGTGGCGGCTAGGGCAAAGTCAGACGCATCACTTTCCACTTGGAATGGGATGGATTCGTCCACAGCGTGCATCGCGGCCTTCGCGATGTCCGCTTTGATGTCGTCGTAGGCCCGGCGGTCCTCCTCCGCCAGGGGAAAAGAGGTCGATTTTAGGAGCGGACGGGCTTTATCCGCGTGACGGGAACCCACTGGGCATAGTAGGAGAAGAAGCCCAGGCATCTCCTCAGTGCTTTGAGGGTAGTAGGAAGGGGAAGCTGCATAAGGGGACGCATACGGGCTGGGTCGGGGGCCAAGGACACCATTTTCTATCACGTACCCAAGGATGGCGAGGCGGCGTGTCCGGAAAACACACTTCGCCTCATTATATGTGAGGTTCAGGAGAGTGGCCGTACGAAGGAATTTTTGTAGGTTGGCATCATGATCCTGCAGGTCATGGCCGCAGATGGTGACGTTATCCAGATACGGGAAAGTGGCCCGTAGCCCGTCCTGGTCTAACATTTGAACCAGGGCCCGCTGGAAGACTGAGACCCCATTGCTGACACCAAAGGGGACTCGGAGGAACTGGTAGAAGCGGCCATCCGCCTCAAAGGCAGTATATGGGCGATCCTCCGAGCGGATAGGGAGCTGGTGGTAAGCCGATTTCAAATCGATCGTCGTGAAAACCCTATAGTGCGCGATGCGGTTGACTATGTCCGCGATACGGGGAAGAGGATACACATCTAGTTGGGTATACCTGTTTATGGTCTGGCTGTAGTCAATCACCATGCGGTGTTTCTCCCCCGATTTAACTACGACCACTTGCGCCCTCCAGGGGCTGGTGCTGGCCTGGATAATCCCTTCCTGGAGCAAACGTTGTACCTCGGACCGAATGAAGGCCCGGTCATCCGCACTATAGCGCCTACTCTTGGCAGCTATAGGCCTACAATCCAGGGTGAGGTTATCAAATAAGGGCCGGGGGGGGGGGGGGGGGGGGGCGGTGATCTTGAGGGTCGAGAGATTGCAGGCGGTGCGCGAGGGGCGCTGCAGTGACGCCGCCTTGCAGACAGAGAGCGGGGGATAAGGGCCATCATACTGCAGGGTGACGTTTCTATGATGGCTGAGGAAATCTAACCCCAGCAGTACAGCTGCGCAGAGTCGCGGCAGCACGAGGAGCCGAAAACGCTCGTAGACTGTGCCCTGTACCGTCAGCGTCACCAAACAGCACCCGAGGACCTCCACCGAGTGGGAATTCGAGGCCATGGAGATGGTCTGGCTCCAGGGTCGCACGGGAAGGGCATATTGACGCACTGTGCGAGGGTGTATAAAACTTTCTGTGCTCCCACAGTCGAACAGGCAGTTTTCTGCATGACCATTTACCTTGATCTCCATTATTGACTTGGAGAGTTGATGAGGCTGCGACTGGTCCAGGCAAATCGATGCCACCATCGAATCAAAGAAGAATCCGTCTTCGTCCCGTCTGATGACGTCACGGATAAAGCTTCCTGCTCAGCGCGTCTTGATGCCAGTCTCAATGATGGCGATTCCCGCGCTTCTGGTGACCGCATCAAAGATGGTGATTCCCGCACTTCCGGTGACCGCATTAAAGATGGCGATTCGCGCGCAGCCGCCGCCTGCATTAAAGATGGCTGCGCCTACGGAACACACGTGGTGCCACGAGGCTTCGGAAGCGGCTTTGCCCGGCAGACTTTAGCGAAGTGGCCTAGCTTACCGCATCCGGAGCAAATTGCGTCCTTCGCCGGGCAGCGACGCCGAGGGTGCTTGGGTCGGCTGCAAAAGTAACATTTGGGTCCCACCGGATCAGCCGTCGCGGTGGAGCCGTCGATAGGACGGGATGCAGAGTAAGACCCGAGATTGTGAGAGGCCGCTTCTAACGTTTCAGCCATCGTGGCTGTTCTTCGGAGATCTAGGTCATCTTGTTCCTGCAGGCGCTGCCGGATGTATGTAGACTCAATGCCTGCAACGTAGGCATCGCGGACCAGATCCTCCGTGTTCTGAGCTGCTGTAACAGCCTTACAGTCACAAGCTCGAGCTAGGACCCGCAGGGCGCACAGTAATTGGGCGCACAATTCTCCTGGCTGCTGCTTGCGGGTAGTTAGGAGATGACTGGCGTAAACCACGTTAGGGCTCTTTCGGAACTGCCCTTTTAGGAGTTCGATAGCTTCCGCATATGTAGCAGCGTCCCGGAAGATTCCATAGACAGCTTCGCTTACCTGGGCGTGGAGCACGTGGAGTTTCGCGTCATCGGTGTCGATGGCCGTAGCGGTGTCGACGAATGCTTCGAAGCAGTCCAGCCAATGATCGAATTTATCAGAGACTCCGACCTCTTGAGGGTCTAATGCTAACTTGTCGGGTTTTAGAAACTGCTCCATGCTGGTGAACTGTTGTGAATAAAATTGATGCGCTATCAATAAGGCGAAAGACTACCGGTGTGCCAATACAAGTGTAGGCTTTTATTCACAACAGAATCAGGAACAGATCCCAACAAATAACCGACCTGGACTGAACAAGGGGGAGGAGACAGCCACCTTTATACTAGGTGCCAACGGGAGGAACCAAACTGGAAGGGGGTGTGTCCAGGTACGACAAACACACACAACGGTGGTCCATATAGGACAAAGGCACAACTGAGGTCCACCACAGGCAGTTCGGTTGATGTTGTCTACATGGGCTTTAGCAAGGCCTTTGACAAGGTGCCGCATGGTAGTTTCTTGCATAAGGTTATATCCCACGGGATCCAGGGTTATATCCCACGGGAGTTTGAGCTCAGGCTTGAGGTTTTACAAAGGCTCTTCAGTGAATGCTTTGAGATATGGGTTGTGTTGACTGGGGAATGAATTTCAGCAAATTAACAATTCAGAGAAAGGATTGAGGAGAGTTTTTGTTCAAGTTGGAATAACACAGAAATGGGACCAGCCCGTCAACTAGTTTCAAGCCATCATTGAATGTTGGTCTTGTTGGTGCCAGTACAGAGCGAGACAGCGGATAGTTGGGAACCAGTCTCCGAGGCAGAGGGTTCAGATGGTGTTCGTGGAAAAGAAATGGAAATCAATTGCCTTGGGAAGCATTGTCTGATCAGGGCCAGTGTGATCTCCTGGACTCGTTTCGATCGCCACAGGGGGTCGGAGAGGAATTTCCCAGATTTATTTTCCCCATATTGGCCCTGGGGTTTTCACTCTGGGTTTTCGCCTCTCCCTGGAGATCACATGGTCTGGATGGGGGGGTGGGGATTAGTCAGTGTGTTGTGATGAACAAGGCATCGCAGTTTTGAGGGAAGCTGGATGGAGCAGAGAGGGAGCTGTCTATCCAACAATTATCTTTCACATGTCGTTATTTCAGTGACTGAAACCTTAAATCTGGAAATAAATGTGGCTTCAAATTGGACAAACTGTGTGTGTGTTTTCTCATTTTTGCGCGGATCATCGACAAAAACAGAAATGGGAAGAAGGGAGTTCCCTTCATTTTCACACACAGACTGGGGAGTATTTTTATTCAATCATGGGGTGTGGGTGTGAGGGGCAAGGTCAGTATTTATTGTCCATCCCTAATTGACCATCAGAAGATCGTGGTGACTCACCAACTTGGCTTTGCCTGATTGGCGCGCTGTAGACCAGACCAAGTGAGGACGGCAGATTTCCTTCCCTAACGGACATTGTGAACCAGATGTTTTTAGAACAATCATCTACGGTTTTATGGTCACCATTACTGACGTTAGATTTTTCAGTTTAAAGTTCATTAATTGAGTTTAATTTCCCCTTCCGTTGCAGTGTGTGTTTAACTCGTGTGTCTGTCATTATTCCAGTCTCTGGATTACTAACCCAGTCACATTGACACGATGCTAACATATTGTCCATAGGCTCAGCTACTGACTGAGTGAACTCTGAGTGTCACATTGCAGGCGGCTCCCACATTCACTCTCCAGTCTGTACAGACAAACACACAGAAAGACTATCAGCACCATCAAACTCAGCCTGTCCAGTAGACAGTGTGAGCTCACACGCACACATCCCCCCCAAGCACCCCCAATCCCTAATCTCCATAACCTCTACAAACAAGAAGGACCTGAAGACGGGAATGGGTTAATGAACTTTGTCACACTGAAGCATTAAGACCCGAACTCTGTGATTTTGTTGAGAACACTGCAGAGTTCATGTTTTCGTCAGAGTTCGGTGTTTTTCACGTCTGTGCCAGATAAGAGGTAGTCATGATGTGGAGATGCCGGCGTTGGACTGGGGTAAACACAGTAAGAAGTCTCACAACACCAGGTTAAAGTCCAACAGGTTTATTTGGTAGCAAATACCATAAGCTTTCGGAGCAATGCTCCTTCGTCAGATGGAGTGGTCTCTGTTCTCCAACAGGGCACAGACACAGAAATCAAATTACAGAATACTGATTAGAATGCAAATCTCTACAGCCAGCCAGGTCTTAAATGTACAGACAATGTGGGTGGAGGGAGCATTCAACACAGGTTAAAGAGATGTGTATTGTCTCCAGACAGTACAGCTAGTGAAATTGTGCAAGTCCAGGAGGCAAGCTGTGGGGGTTACTGATAATGTGTCATAAATCTAACATCCCGGTTTAGACCGTCCTCATGTGTGCGGAACTTGGCTATCAGTTTCTGCTCAGTGACTCTGCGCTGTCGTGTGTCGTGAAGGCCGCCTTGGAGAACGCTTACCTCGGGAGCACTTCAGCAGTCACGGGCATTCAGCCTTGGATCTTCAGGTAAGCGTTCTCCAAGGCGGCCTTCACGACACACGACAGCGCAGAGTCGCTGAGCAGAAACTGATAGCCAAGTTCCGCACACATGAGGACGGTTTAAACCGGGATGTTGGATTTATGTCACATTATCAGTAACCCCCACAGCTTGCCTCCTGGACTTGCACAATTTCACAAGCTGTACTGTCTGGAGACAATACACATCTCTTTAACCTGTGTTGAATGCTCCCTCCACCCACATTGTCTGTACATTTAAGACCTGGCTGGTTGTAGAGATTTGCATTCTAATCAGTATTCTGTAATTTGATTTCTGTGTCTGTGCCCTGTTTGAGAACAGAGACCACTCCATCTGACGAAGGAGCATTGCTCCGAAAGCTTATGGTATTTGCTACCAAATAAACCTGTTGGACTTTAACCTGGTGTTGTGAGACTTCTTACTGTACCCAGATAAGAGGAACAGCTATTCTTGTTGTCTCCACTTGTTATTAAGAAATGCGATTAACCCAGCTCGAAATAAGCTAAACAGTCTCCATTTTATGTACCTTTGTTTAACACGATGGAGTTGACATGTAAGGAACTGACCCTATGCACCACACTGCCTACCTGTCGCTCAGGGATAGGAGGGGATGAATCCCAAACCCACAGAGAGCCAATGAGCTGCAACAGCTTCCTGCCACTTGAAGCCAGGAAGGGATGGGATTTAAGCCCATATACAGGGCAGGTACAGGGAGGGAACTTCTTTTACCCACAGAGGTAGCAAGGAACAGGGGTGGAACACACAACACTCACCCACCCTGAAACTGCTGGAGGAGACAGGATCCAAAAAGGGCCAAGAAAAGGAAACAAAAGCACAGAACGGTGAGAGCAACGCTCCCTTCCCTTGATAAAGCGCAAGGAAGCAGTGAAACCGGTCGGGATGCAAGCTAAATAAGTAATATTAAACCCCAGTTGGGACACTACAGGAGAGGAAAAGCAAGAATGGCCAGGCACTATCCAGAACCAGCCCCGGGCGTGGGACGAACGGGAGCGAAATGAACCGCAGCTGGTCTCGATCTTCAGCTGCTCTCGGGTGAGTTACACCCACCTACCCATATTACACCCACAGAAAAATAAAGACTCTCAGACTGTGTCCGAGGCACGGTTCGCAGATCGATATGGGTTCACCTTAAACAAGGGGGAGGGTATTCCGAAACACATGGGAACCATTTAGAACGGTCACAATAATCCAATCGGAAAAGTGTAAACCCCTAAAGCAAAAATATAAATCAGTAATTTTTCAGGCAAGATAGAAAATGGAGGGCACACTGGCCACATGGTGACTCTGTAAACTCCATAGGCAGGCCTCGGTAAAACACAAATCTTTAAGTATTCGATCACTGGAAACAACGGGAGAAACGTGGACACAGGTTAGCTCGTTACAACTAACAAAAGTGCTTTCCCTTAGAAATGCAAATGTCTAAACTCCCTGAATCACCTGGAGCAATGGAAAGAACCCTGGACACAGGACAACTTACCATCACTGACAAAAGAAACTCTCCTAAGAAGGGCAACGACTAACCCCCTGGATCACTTTAAAATAATACGATATGTGTGAAATCATTCATTAACAGGCCGGCACGGTGACACAGTAGTTATCACTGCTGCCTCACAGCACCAGGGACCCGGGCTGGATTCCTGACTTGGACCACTACCTGTACAGAGTCTGCATGTTCTCCCCATGTCCGTGTGGGTTTCCCCTGGATGCTCAGGTGTCCTCCCACACTCCAAAGATGTGTAGGTTCGGTAGATTGGCCATGATAAATTCTCCCTCGATGTACCCTTCTACAGTCACTTCATCACTTTGTTAATGTGAGCTTACTTAAAACATTAATTAATAAATAAAGATTAATAAATGGTCAAAGATGTCACCTTTGTACTGCCAATTAAAGTTCTTGCCTCAAAACAAACCCACAAACCATCCAGACAAATGAGGATGCCGCTACACCCCCTCGCCCCGCCAACTAGTGCCCCCATACCAATCCGATACATATCACCCGAATCCACCCAACACCATCCGGCCCACCACAACATAAAACACCCACAAATAAAAAGTTACCCCATCCCACCAGCTCCCGGAGCACCTCCCTCCTCCCCCCCCCCCCCCCCCCCCCCACTCAGCCACCTGAACAGAAACACACAGGGGAAAGAAAAAGTGCCAAGACAATGCATGGACAACAAAGCACCCTTCAACTCACAGCCTACCCACCAACATCCCAATCAGAAACCCCCAAGACTTTCTCCCCCCACCGTCTGACCTCCCCCCACCACCCAGGTAGCCCACCTGCTCCCCCCTCCCGAACAAAATGGAGTCTGACTCAGCAATGGACACAAACCCTCCCCAGCCAGGAAACCCCCCGAAGAAAACTCTCCAACACACACACTGCCTTGACATCCACTTCAACCCTGAGAAACACAGAGCCCCAAGCTAACCGCCCCCTAAGACACACCACCTCAACAACCACCTCCCCCCAGCCACCTAACATACGACAGAAGCAGACCATCACCCTGTTTTGCTTTGCTCTCCCCTCCCGCACCCCCCCCCCCCCCTGCCCCCAGCCCCACCTACTCTTTTGTTCTCCCACACGGGGGTACCCCCCATTCACCATCCCACACAAGAATAAACTAGCACGAATAATAATATATAATATATAACAAGAATAAGGCCCAGGAGACAAGAAGACAACAAGTCACAAGATAAAGGCAAAGCATCACAGGGAGCAACGGTGAGCTGAAAGAAAAGTGGCAGAGCACGAAGAAAAGGGGATCTGTCCCCTCTCTGTCCAACCCCAAAAATCCCTCTTGGAACAGAATGAAAGGTGTCCAAGTGATTGTTCTCCCCACTCCCTGAGGCAGCAGCTGCATCCCAATCTAAACTGATCACTTACTCCCTGGAACCAGCAATGTTCTCTCAGACATTGATCAAGATCCACCTTTAAAGCTCCGTAGTGACCCTGCACTCACCATATTCCTGGGTTGGGGTCTCTCTGGACAGTGGGGTCACTGAGGGGGGAATGCGGGGGGGTGTTCCGTGTGGTTTTGGTGTGTATTGAAGGTGTTCTGTGGGGGTTTGGCAGGGTGGTTGCGGGACTCTGTGTTCAGGCAGAGGGCTAATCAAGGGGGTAGATGTGGGGAAATTATCACTGGGGGTGGGATTCGGAAGTCGTTTGGGAGTTCGAGTCGGAGAGAGGGGGGGGGGGGGGGGGGTTGGAGTCTGCCAGTCCCATAGTTACTGAGGCGTTAGAAGTGGGTTTAATTCTAACTTTTCCTTGGTGTCTATTTCTGGAATACTACTGAAACAATCCAATGATGGGAATTAAAATCGAAATGTCTAATGGTTCGGTGCATTGGCCGTGCTGAATTCTCCCTCAGTGTTACCCGGATTGGCGCCGGAGTGTGGCGACTAGGGAATTTTCTCAGTAATTTCATTGCAGTGTGAATGTAAGCCTACTTGTGACAATAATAAATAAACTTTAAACATAAAACTGAAACACTCAATGCCGGGAATTGTACAATGCAAGTTTGAAATTCCCGAGAGATTCCCTTGCAATTTCTGCATGGATATACCGGGTTGGGATGTTTCCCTGCACAAACTGTACATCTTTGGACTGTGGGAGGAAACTGGAGCACCCGGAGGAAACCCACGCAAACATGGGGAGAACGTGCAAACTCCACCCAAGGCTGGCAATCAACCGCCATCCCTTTTGCAGTGAGGCAGCAGTGCAGGAGTATAATCTGGACAACAGCATCAATGGACAAGGGACTGCACAAGACAGAACAGCAAAGCGCAGAAATACAGTTGCTGCAGGAGGTTCCATAGTCAGGCAGACAGAGCAGCACTTCTGGAACCGTCATTGTTAGTCCCACCCAGTGTGCAACCTCCTGCTGCCAGGGTAAAGGACTTTATGGAGAGGGGGCAGAACATTCTGCAAAGGGGAAGGGAGTGAGTCAGATGTTGTGTCCACACTGTTTCCAACGACATAGAGGGGGCAGCAATTGACTTGATTGGATTGGTTTATCATTGTTACATGCATTGGTATGTGGTGTAAAGTATTGTTTCTTGCGCGCTGTACAGACAAAGCATATCGTTCATAGAGAAGGAAAGTAGAGAGTGCGGAATGCAGTTTACAGTCATGTCCGGCATTGAATCGACGGATCCCGGCATTTCGAGCTGGAAGTTACATCCCATTGTTTCTTGCGCATGAAACAGACAAAACACACCATTGATTGAGTGCATCGGGGAGAAGGAAAGGAGAGGGTGCAGAACATAGTGTTCCAGTTACAGAGAGCACGTAGAGCAAGATCAGCTTCAGCCCTTTCAAAAGCCTGATGGCTTAAAAGCAAAGAAGATAGGAGCAGGAGGAGGCCATTTGGCCCTTCGAGTCTGCTCCGCCATTCATCACGATCATGGCTGATTGTCCAACTCAATAGCCTAATCCTGCTTTCTCCCCATAACCTTTGATCCCACTCACCCCGAGTGCTCTATCCAGCCGCCTCTTGAATACATTCAATGTTTTGGCATCAACTACTTCCTGTGGTAATGAATTCCACAGGCTCACCACTCTTTGGGTGAAGAAATGTCTCCTCATCTCCATCCTAAATTATCTACCTTGAATCCTCAGACTGTGGCCCCTGATTCTGGATTTCTCCAACATCGGGAATATCCTCCCTGCATCTACCCTGTCCAGTCCTGTTAGAATTTTAAAAGCCTCAATGAGATCCCTACGCATTCGTCTGAACTCCAGAGTAAACAATCCTAACCTAATCAATCTCTCCTCATACATCAATCCCGCCATCCCCGGAATCAGCCTGGTAAACATTCCCTGCACTCCCTCGAGAGCAAGAACATCCTTCCTCAGAAAAGGAGACCACAACTGCACACAATACTCTCGGTGTGGCCTCACCAAGGCCATGTATAATTGCAACAACACATCCCTGCTCCTGTACTCGAAACCTCTCGCAATGAAGGCCAACATACCATTTGCCTTCTTTACCGCCTGCTGCACCTGCATGCTTACCTTCAGTGACTGGTGCACAAGGACACCCAGGTCCCGCTGCACACTCCCCTCTCCCAATTTACAGCCATTCAGGTAGTAATCCGTCTTCTTGTTTTTGCTTCCAAAGTGAATAACCTCAACATTTATCCAAACTATACTGCATCTGCCATTGATTTTCCCACTCACCCAACCTGCCCACATCATTCTGAAGGATCTCTGCATCCTCGTCACACTTCACCCTCCCACCCAACTTGGTGTCATCGGCAAACTTTGAAATGTTATGTTTTGTTCCCTCATCCAAATCATTAATATATTCTGTGAATAGCTGGAGTTCCAGCAGCAATCCGTGTGGCACCCCACTAGTTACTGCCTGCCAACTGGAAAGGAGCCATTAATTCCTCCTCTTTGCCACCTCTCTGACCACCAGTTTTCTATCCATCTCAATACACTTCCCCCAACCCCATGCACTTTAATCTTGCACAATAATCACTGATGCGGGACTTTGTCAGAATGGAAGATGCTGTTTTTGAGTCGGTTGGTACGTGATCTCAGGTTTTGAATGTTATTCCCGATGGAAGAAGGTGGAAGAAAGTATGTCCGAGGTACATGGGGTCCTTGATTATGCTGGCTGCTTTTCCAAAGCAGTGAGTATCCCAGTCAGATTTTGAGCAGCCAAGAATGGAACTAAAAAATAGAATCTTTAATATACTGATCTCCAAATTTCTCCCAGTTCCACACACTCACGAGAATAGAAATAGGAAGATTGAGAGGGTCAGAGTGTGGCTTGAAGCGTGGGGCAGGAGGGAGGGTTTCAGTATCTTGGGGCATTCTGAACAATTCTGGGGCAGGAAGTGTCTAATCTAAAGGGGGCGGCTTACATCTTAACAAGACTGAAACCAATGTCCACACAGGGAGACTCACCAGTGAACTTGGGGAAGGTTTAAACTAAATCTGGCTGGCACCAGAATAAGAAATAGAATAATGGAATAAGGAGCATGCAGTGAGAGAGCTCGGCAGTACGAGAGACATAATGAATCCCATATCAGATAGGAATGCACGAGGAAGCTCGATCAGGGAAACAATGAGGAGATTACAAAGCATGTATGTAAACACACAGAGTGTGGGCAATAAACTGGGTGAAACTAACTACAGGCACAAATCAGTGCGGGAATATGATGTAGAGACAGAGATGTGTAAAACCAGTGGGTGACAGAGTGTGGAAAGCGGTTCGTGTTTTCCACAACATCAACTTATTACAACCCATGAAATGTTAAAGGGTTTTTTCAACCTCCTGTTTGATGAGGGAGAGGCCCCTTTAACTGGACGCCTCACACGGTGACATCACAGAGCCAGTGTGAGCCTCACCCTGTACATCACAGTGAGATCAGACATCACAATAGGTTTGTAAACTGGATAAGTTTGAGTCAGGAGGCTGCACGAGCAGACAGAGCGAAGGCGAGTGAGATGGACAGACTGGAATCGGCTGGCTGATCTGTCTCGGAGTAAAGGAGCTGGAGGAGAAGATCTGAAGAGCTTTCCATGGTGATGGGAGAGTGAAGAATGGAGACATCCTCAAGCAGCTGACGGTGGGAAAAGTGTTGGTGTGGAAAGATTGTTTGTTGCAGTTTGTATGGGTGTGTGTGAGAGTCAGAGTGAGGAACTCCTGGAGTAACGGTCCAGATCTCAATGTTCAATCCTGAAAACTGAGGGCAGCTCAGTCCAAGCTGCATCTTCCAATCAGCTGCTCCTGGAGCTTGGGATGGTGTGTGGGAGAGCTCAGCTCAGACACTCATTCACCGTCGAGACAGAGCAATCATTGGTGAGCTCTTTCAACGAGCCGCCACACACAAGATAACGCGGGGATTTTCCATTCCCGCCCGCGATCTTTCCCACTGTGGATGGGACTGGAAAATCCCAGGCAATGGGTCAAATGGCCTCCTTCTATCCCACATGTTCCTCTGGTCCCAGATGGGATTTGGTGACTGTATCAATCGATACTCCTGAGTGAACTTTTTCTCACTGGGAAACTGATGTCAATTGTAAAATAGACGGTGCCGACAAGAATGGGAAAGAACATAGAACATAAAGGATCGAATTCTGAGAGGGAAAAGACATTAGGAGAGGAGGAGTTGGAGAGAGTGAGCAAATTTAGAGCAAGAAAAGAGAGAAAATGCACAGAGAGGGAGAGAGGACATGCTTTACAAGGTGGAGAGTGTCTGGCAGAGGTAGATATTGGGGTTAATTTGGAATCCATACCCGCCATTCCTTTCAGTGATTGGAAATTGTCAGCAAACAGTCCAATCCCCCAGGGGATGGGGCAGGAATGTGGCTTCTCGAAAAAGATAATGGAATTAATGTAATGAATTTAATATGTGAAAAATTAGAATTGATTTAAATCTGTAAAATATCTTGATCAGAATCGAGCTGCAATTCTTGTCCCACAGTGGCACACTGTTTGGAACTGCTGCTTCACAGCTCCAGGGACCTGGGTTTGATTCCCGGTTTGGGTTACTGTCTATGCGGAGTTTGCACATTCTCCCCATGTCTGCGTGCATTTCCTCCGGGTACTCCGGTTTCCTCCCACAGTCCAAAGATGTGCGGGGTAGGTTGATTGGCCATGCTAAAAATTGCCCCTTAGAGTTCTGAGATGCGAAGGTTAGAGGGATCAGCAGGTAAATATGTCGGGATATGGGGGTAGGGCTTGGGTGGGATTGGGTGCAGACTCGATGGGCCAAATGGCCTCTTTCTGCACTGTAGGATTTCTATGATTTCTATGAAAGTGCAAATTCTAGCAGATTAATACATTTACAGAATGGATAAATGATTGGAAAAATTAAGTTAAACAAAATACATGAAGTTGATGTTGTGGGGAGGGAGTGGGAGGTCACTTATTACATGGGCGGTGTAGGATTGGGGTGGGTGGACAGGGGAGAGGAACAGAGGAATCTTGGATCTTATTCTTCACACTCCCATCACAGAGTAAAGCTGTTTGGACCTTCACCCCGACTACATTCACTCTGAGACAGATCAGTCAGTGCAGCTCCCTTTCCTTCAGTCTGTGCAGCCTCCTGCCTCCAATTCACTCTCTTATCGCCATGTCGGATCTCACTGTGATGTACAGGGTGAGGGGCAGACTTGCTCTGTGATCTCCCCGTGTGACCCATCCAAGGAGCCATCCTTGATCAAACAGGAGGTTGCAAAAACCCTTGCACTTTGCTTGGGTTAAAATAAGTGGATGTTCGGGAATGCACCAATCAGTTGACTCCCTCTGACTCCTAGGATATGATAAGTCCTTTCAAACCCCAATCCATCAATAAAATTTGTGCCGCAGCTTGGCATGGCCGGGGAAAAAGTGAACCAAACACTCGGCTTTCAACAGGAGATTTAAAATAGGGGAGTTACACCAAGCCAGCAATGATCTTTGGTTAGACCACACTTAGATCACAGTGGGCAGTTTTATTCAGCATGTTATAAAAAGGATATCGAGGGACTGGAGGGGCTGCAGAGAAGATTTACAAGAAGGAAGGCAGAAAGGTAGCAGGGAGGGGTCATTTACAATTCACTCCACACCATTGGGTGAAACCTCAGCACCAGCTTTTACTGTGACTCACAGGAATTGGTAAAGAGTCCTCCCTGGCACCAGCTGGCTCGGAGGTGTCTGTGTTGATTGGTGCCAGTGTCAGGCTGCTTTCAAACCCCAACTGCAGGAGTCTCACAAGAGTCCTTCACTGAGACACACATCACAGCCCCTGGTCACTCCAGCTCAGCCCTGGGACATTTGTCTCCAGTTGGAGCCAGCTCATTTGGGGGCAGGCCACTCCCCTTGGGGGCTTGAACCCACTCAGCCACTCCTCAAATTTGTATTTAAATCGCGGGTGAACAAGAGTCTGAATGTCTCCAATGTTATTCCAATGTTGTGGATGAGATCAACTGGAAAACGCCACTGGCCAGCCCACCTCTGCCAATCCACTGCAAAGCTTCGCATGGAACCACCGTACCAGCTTGTTCTGAGACCCCCAGGGTGTGGAACAGGGTGAGCAGCCAGTATTCTATGGTTCTATTAAGAAAACCTTGGACGGGTTCATGGATGAGAGGGGTGTGGAGGGATATGGTCCAAGTGCAGGTCAGTGGGACTAGGCATAAAATGGTTCGGCACAGACAAGAAGGGCCAAAAGGCCTGTTTCTGCGCTGTAATTTTCTATGGTTCTATTTCTAGGTCGTTGTACATATTGGTACCAATGGCACAGGCATGAAAAGGGATGAGGTCCTGAAGTGTGAATATGGAGAGTTAGGCAAAAGGCTAAAGTGCCAGACCACGATGATAGTAATTTCTGGACTACTATCGGTGGCCTGTGCCAATGAGAATAGGAATAGGAAGATTAGGCAGATGAATGTGTGGCTTGCGAGCTGGTGCAGGGGGCAGGGATTTAGATTTTTGGATCATTGGGATCTCTTCTGGGGAAGGGGTGACCTGTTCAAGAGGGACGGGTTACACCTGAACTGGAGGGGGACTGATATCCTGATGGGGGGATTTGCTCGAGCCACTCGGGAGGGTTTAAACTTATTTGGCAGGAGGATGGGACCCAAAGCAGTAGGGAGACAGAAGAGAAGGTTGAGGACAGCACAAAAATTAAAGAGAGCACACTAAATAATAAAGGCAGTGTCAGTAATCCTGGTACCAGACAGATCAGGCAAAAGCAGAGCAGAGAGCAAGGGAAGTCCAGACTAAACTGCATTTATTTCACTGCAAGAGGCCTGATGGGCAAGGCAGATGAACTCAGGGAATGGATGGGTACATGGGATACTATAGCAATTCCTGAAACATGGCTAAGGGAGGGACAGGACAGGTACAGGTGCTATAGGAAAGATAGAACAGGAGGTAAGAGAGGAGAGGGAATTGCACGTTTGATTAGGGGAAACATCACGGCAGTTCTGAGAGAGGATATATGCGAGGGTTTGGCCACTGAATCTATTTGGGTAGAACTGAGAAATAAGAAGGGGGAAATCACTTTGATTGGGTTGTACTATAGCCCCCCAAATAGTCAGCGGGAAATTGAGGAGGAAATATGAAAGGAGATTACAGATAGCTCCAAGAAAAATTGGGTAGTATTAGTAGGGGATTTTAGCTTTCCCAACAATGACTGGGACAGCCGTAGTATTAGAGGGTTGGATGGAGAGAAATTTGTTGAGTGTATCCAGAAGGAATTTCTCATTCAGTATGTGGATGGCCCGACCAGAGAGGGGGCAAAACTTGACCTCCTCTTGGGAAATAAGGACGGGCAGGTGACAGAAGTGTTAGTGAGGGATCACTTTGGGATCAGTGACCATAATTCTCTTGGTTTTAAGATAGCTACAGAGATTGATAGGTTTGGCCCATAAGTTAAAATTATAAATTGGGGCAAGCCAATTTTGATGGTATCAGGCAGGAACTTTCAGAAGTTAATTGGGGGAGTCTGTGGGAAGGCAAATGGACGCCTGGAAAGTGAGAGGTTTTCAAAAGTATGTTAACCTGTGTTCAGGGTAAGCACATTCCACCCTGAGTGAAGGGCAAGGCTGGTATAAGTAGGGAACCCTGGACGACTCAGGATATTGCGGACCTGGTCAAGAAGAAGAAAGCACATGACATGCATGGGCAGCTGGGATCAAGTGAATCCCTTGAAGAGTATAGGGGGTGTAGGAGTCGAGTTAAGAGGGAAATCAGGCGGGCAAAATGGGGACACAAGATTGTTTGGCAGATAAGGCAAAGGAGAATTCAAAGAGCTTCCGCAAATACATAAAAGCCAAAAGAGTGACGAGGGACAGAGTAGGGCCTCTTAAGGATCAACCTGGTCACCTATGTGTGGATCCACAAGAGATGGGTGAGATCCTAAATGAATATTTCTCATCAGTATTTACTGTTGAGAAAGGCATGGATGTTAGGGAACTTGGGGAAATAAATAGTGATGTCTTGAGCAGTGCACATATAACAAGAGGAGGTGCTGGAAGTATTAAAGAGCATCAAGGTAGATAAGTCCCCGGGACCTGATGAAGTGTATCCCAGGATATTGTGAGAGGTTGGGGAGGAAATTGCGGATCCCCGAGCAGAGATATTTGAATCATCGTTAGTTACAAGTGAGGTGCCTGAAGATTGGAGAGTGGCAAATGTTGTGCCTCTGTTTAAAAAGGACTGCAGGGAAAAGCCTGGGAACTACAGGCCGGTAAACTTCACATCTGTGGTGGGTCAGTTGTTGGAATGTATTTTGAGAGACAAGATCTATCGGCATTTAGAGATGCAAGGACCGATTCGGGATAATCAGCATGGCTTTGTAAGTGGAAAATCATGTCTCACAAATTTGATTGAGATTTTTGAAGGGGTAACCAAGAAGGTCGATGAGGGCAGTGCAGTTGACGTTGTCCACATACACTTTAGCAAGGCCTTCGACAAAGTGCCACCTGGTAGGTTGCTGTCTAAAGTTAAATCCCTCAGGATCCAGGTAGCTAAATGGATACAGAATTGGCTTGATAACAGAAGGGGTAACCAAGAAGGCCGATGAGGGCAGTTCGGTTGATGTTGTCTACATGGACTTTAGCAAGGCCTTTGACAAGGTACCGCATGGTCGTTTCTTGCATAAGGTTATATCCCACGGGATCCGGGGTGAGGTAGCTAAATGGATACAAAATTGGCTTGATGACAGAAGCCAGAGAGGGTGGATGTGGTGGGTTGTTTTTCAGACTGGAGACCTGTGACCAGCGGTGTGCCTGAGGGATCAGTGCTGGTGATGCGCTATCAATAAGGCGAAAGACTACCGGTGTGCCAAGACAAGTGTCGGCTTTTATTCACAACAGAATCAGGAGCAGATCCCAACAAATAACCAACCTGGACTGAACAAGGGGGAGGAGACAGCCACCTTTATACTAGGTGCCGAGGGGAGGAACCAAACTGGAAGGGGGTGTGTCCAGGTATGACAAGCACACACAACGGTGGTCCAAATAGGACAAAGGCACAACTGAGGTCCACCACATTCACCCCTTCCTTTAAAAAAACAACACGGGGGTGAAGCGGAAACAATATTACAAGTCCAGACGAACCGGTGGCTTGATCCGCCGTCGCGATCGTCGTAGTGCAGGTCGCAGAGTCGTCCGAGCAGGGAGCGATGTCGGCCCAGGCTCCGTACAGTGAGTGTCGAGAGAAGGCGCCAGATGGTGTGAAGCGGACCGATCCGTCGTCACGTCCAGTCGTCGGGTACTGCGTGGCGACGGCTCCGGCGACTCAAGCAAGCAGTACACAGGGGCGAGAGGGGTGAGCAGTGGCCCTGGTGGCGTATGGGGAACAGTGGGAACCGGAGCTAGGGGGTGGGGGGCTGCAACAGGCTCTGGGCACACTACATTGGGGACAGGGACGGAGGGAGGAAGAGGCGAAGCAATCTCCGAGTGGACAACACCAGGGACCGTGGGGCGGAAGGACGTGGTGACCTCAGGGGCACCCGCGGGTGCCAAGTCACGGACAGAAACCATGTCCTCCCACCCATCAGGGTGCAGTACGTAAGCGTAATGAGGATTAGCGTGGAGCAATTGGACCTCCTCGACCAAGGGATCTGCCTTATGGGTCCAGACATGCTTCCGAAGCAGAACGGGCCCCGGGGACATCAGCCAATCCGGGAGCGAAGTACCCGAGGAGGACTTCCTGGGGAAAGAAAACGTCCGCTCGTGAGGGGTCGTATTGGTCGCTGTGCACAAGAGTGACCTAATGGAATGTAATGCGTCCGGAAGGACGTCTTGCCAACGGCTGACTGGAAAGCCCCTAGACCGTAACGCTAATAGAACGGCCTTCCAGACGGTTGCGCTCTCCCGCTCTCCTTGACCATTGCCCCTGGCGTTATAGCTAGTGGTGCGGCTGGAGGCAACGCCTTTGGCGAGCAGGTACTGCCTCAGCTCATCACTGATGAAAGAGGACCCACGATCGCTATGAACATAGGCTGGGAAGCCGAACAGGGTGAAGAGCGTGGTCAGGGACCGAATCACTGTAGCCGTGGTCATGTCCGAGCAGGGGAAGGCAAAAGGGAAACGTGAGTATTCATCAATGATATTCAGGAAATAAACATTGCGGTTAGAGGAGGGGAGGGGGCCTTTAAAATCAATGCAAAGGCGCTCAAAAGCGCGAGTGGCCTTTACAAGGTGCGCCCTACCTGGCCGGTAGAACTGCGGTTTGCACTCAGCGCAGACCCTGCATTGCCTGGTAATCGTCCGGACTTCCTCGAGGGAGAAGGGCAGGTTACGGGACTTGACAAAATGGAAAAATCTGGTGACACCCGGGTGACAGAGGTCGTTATGGAGGGACTGTAGCTGGTCTAGTTGGGCGCTGGCACATGATCCACTGGACAGGTCATCTGGGGACTCATTGAGCTTCCCGGGCCGGTACATGATGTCATATCTGTAGGTGGAGAGCTGAATCCTCCACCGCAAGATCTTGTCATTCTTAATCTTACCCTTTTGCCTGGTGTTAAACAGGAAGGCAACTGACCGCTGGTCGGTAATTAAGGTGAATTGTTGGCCCGCAAGATAATGGCGCCAGTGCCGGACGGCTTCCACGATGGCCTGGGCCTCCTTCTCGACCGAGGAGTGTCGAATCTCAGGGCCTTGTAAGGTCCGGGAAAAGAAGGCCACTGGACGGCCCCTCTGGTTAAGGGTGGCGGCTAGGGCCAATTCAGACGCATCACTTTCCAGTTGGAATGGGATGGATTCGTCCACAGATGCATCGCGGCCTTCGCGATGTCCGCTTTGATGTCGTCGAAGGCCTGACGGGCCTCCTCCGCCAGGGGAAAAGAGGTCGATTTTAGGAGTGGACGGGCTTTATCTGCATCACGGGGAACCCACTGGGCATAGTAGGAGAAGAAGCCCAGGCATCTCTTCAGTGCTTTGAGGGTAGTAGGAAGGGGAAGCTGCATAAGGGGACGCATACGGGCTGGGTCGGGGCCAAGGACACCATTTTCTATCACGTACCCAAGGATGGCGAGGCGGCGTGCCCGGAAAACACACTTCGTCTCATTATATGTGAGGTTCAGGAGAGTGGCCGTACGAAGGAATTTTTGTAGGTTGGCATCATGATCCTGCAGGTCATGGCCGCAGATGGTGACGTTATCCAGATACGGGAAAGTGGCCCGTAGCCCGTGCTGGTCTACCATTTGATCCATGGCCCGCTGGAAGACTGAGACCCCATTGGTGACACCAAAGGGGACTCGGAGGAACTGGTAGAGGCGGCCATCCGCCTCAAAGGCAGTATATGGGCGATCCTCCGAGCGGATAGGGAGCTGGTGGTAAGCCGATTTCAAATCGATCGTCGAGAAAACTCTATAGTGCGCGATGCGGTTGACTATGTCCGCGGTACGGGGAAGAGGATACGCATCCAGTTGGGTATACCTGTTTATGGTCTGGCTGTAGTCAATCACCATGCGGTGTTTCTCCCCCGATTGAACTACGACCACTTGCGCCCTCCAGGGGCTGGTGCTGGCCTGGATAATCCCTTCCTGGAGCAACCGTTGTACCTCGGACCGAATGAAGGCCCGGTCATCCGCACTATAGCGCCTACTCCTGGCGTCTATAGGTCTACAATCCGGGGTGAGGTTATCAAATAAGGGGGGGGGGGTGGGGGGGGGGTGATCTTGAGGGTCGAGAGATTGCAGGTGGTGCGCGAGGGGCGCTGCCGTGACGGCGCCTTGCAGACGGAGAGCGGGGGATAAGGGCCATCATACTGCAGGGTGACGCTTCTATGATGGCTGAGGAAATCTAACCCCAGCAGTACAGCTGCGCAGAGTCGCGGCAGCACGAGGAGCCGAAAACGCTCGTAGACTGTGCCCTGTACCGTCAGCGTCACCAAGCAGCACCCGAGGACCTCCACTGAGTGGGAATTCGAGGCCATGGAGATGGTCTGGCTCCGGGGTCACACGGGAAAGAGCATATTGACGCACTGTGCGAGGGTGTATAAAACTTTCCGTGCTCCCACAGACGAACAGGCTGTTTTCTGCATGACCATTTACCTTGATCTTCATTATTGACTTGGAGAGTTGATGAGGCTGCGACTGGTCCAGGCAAATCGATGCCAAGGTCGAATCAAAGAAGAATCCGTCTTCGTCGCCGTCTGATGACGTCACGGATAAAGCTTCCTGCTCAGCGCGTCTTGATGCCAGTCTCAAAGATGGCGATCCCCGTGCTTCCGGTGACCGCATCAAAGATGGCAATTCCTGCGCTTCCGGTGACCACATTAAAGATGGCGATTCGTGCGCAGCCGCCGCCTGCATTAATGATGGCTGCACCCGCGGAACACACGTGGCGCCACGAGGCTTTGGAAGCGGTTTTGCCCGGCAGACTTTAGCCAAGTGGCCGAGCTTACCGCATCCGGAGCAAATCACGTCCTTCGCCGGGCAGCGATGCCGAGGGTGCTTGGGTAGGCCGCAAAAGTAACATTTGGGCCCCGCCGGAACAGCCGTCACGGTGGAGCCGTCGGTGGAACGGGATGCAAGGTAAGACCCGAGATTGTGAGAGGGCGCTTCTAACGTTTCAGCCATCGTGGCTGTTCTTCGGAGATCTAGGTCATCTTGTTCCAGCAGGCGCTGCCGGATGTATGTAGACTCAATGCCCGCAACGTAGGCGTCGCGGATCAGTTCCTCCGTGTTCTGAGCTGCTGTAACAGCCTTACAGTCACAAGCTCGAGCTAGGACCCGCAGGGCGTGCAGAAATTGGGCGCACGATTCTCCTGGCTGCTGCTTGCGGCTAGTTAGGAGATGTCTGGCGTAAACCACGTTAGGGCTCTTTCGGAACTGCCCTTTTAGGAGTTCGATGGCGTCCGCGAATGTAGCAGCATCCCGGAAGATTCCATAGACGGCTTCGTTTACCCGGGCGCAGAGCACGTGGAGTTTAGCGTCGTCGGTGTCGATGGCCGTAGCGGTGTCGACGAATGCTTCGAAGCAGTCCGGCCAATGATCGAATTTATCAGAGGCTCCAACCTCTTGAGGGTCTAATGCTAACTTGTCGGGTTTTAGAAACTGCTCCATGCTGGTCAACAGTTGTGAATAAAATTGATGTGCTATCAATAAGGCGAAAGACTACCGGTGTGCAAATACAAGTGTAGGCTTTTATTCACAACAGAATCAGGAGCAGATCCCAACAAATAACCGCCCTGGACTGAACAAGGGGGAGGTGACAGCCACCTTTATACTAGGTGCCGAGGGGAGGAACCAAACTGGAAGGGGGTGTGTCCAGGTATGACAAGCACACACAACGGTGGTCCATATAGGACAAAGGCACAACTGAGGTCCACCACATTCACCCCTTCCTTTTAAAAAAAGAACACGGGGGTGAAGCGGAAACAATATCACAAGTCCAGACGAACCGGTGGCTTGATCCGCCGTCGCGATCGTCGTAGTGCAGGTCGCAGAGTCGTCCGAGCAGGGAGCGATGTCGGCCCAGGCTCCGTACAGTGAGCGTCGAGAGAAGGCGCCAAGTGGTGTGAAGTGGACCGATCCGTCGTCCCGTCCAGTCGTCGGGTACTGCGTGGCGATGGCTCCGGCAACTCAAGCGAGCTGTACACAGGGGCGAAAGGAGTGAGCAGTGGCCCTGGTGGCGTATGGGGAACAGTGGGAACCGGAGCTGGGGGGTGGGGGGCTGCAACAGGCTCTGGGCGCACTACATTGGGGACAGGGACTGAGGGAGGAAGAGGCGCAGCAATCTCCGAGTGGACAACACCAGGGACCGTGGGGCGGAAAGACATGGTGACCTCAGGGGCACCCGCGGGTGCCAAGTCACGGACAGAAACCGTCTCCTCCCGCACATCAGAGTACGCTACATAAGCGTATTGAGGATTTGCGTGGAGCAATTGGACCTCCTCGACCAAGGGATCTGCCTTATGGGTCCGGACATGCTTCCGAAGCAGGACGGGCCCCGGGGACATCAGCCAATCCGGGAGTGAAGTACCCGAGGAGGACTTGCTGAGAAACGAAAACATCCGCTCGTGAGGGGTCGTATTGGTCGCTGTGCACAAGAGTGACCTATTGGAATGTAATGCGTCCGGAAGGACATCTTGTCAACGGCTGACTGGAAGACCCCTAGACTGTAACGCTAATAGAACGGCCTTCCAGACTGTTGCGTTCTCCCGCTCTACTTGACCATTTCCCCTGGGATTATAGCAAGTGGTGCGGCTGGAGGCAACGCCTTTGGCGAGTGGGTACTTCCTCAGCTCGTCACTCATGAAAGAGGACCCACGATCGCTATGGACATAGGCTGGGAAGCCGAACAGGGTGAAGAGCGAGGTCAGGGTCCGAATCACTGTAGCCGTGGTCATGTCCGAGCAGGGGAAGGCAAAAGGGAAACGTGAGTATTCATCAATGATATTCAGGAAATAAACATTGTGGTTAGAGGAGGGGAGGGGGCCTTTAAAATCAATGCTAAGGCGCTCAAACGCGCGAGTGGCCTTTACAAGGTGTGCCCTCCCTGGCCGGTAGAACTGCGGTTTGCACTCAGCGCAGACCCTGCATTGCCTGGTAATCGTCCGAACTTCCTCGAGGGAGTAGGGCAGGTTATGGGACTTGACAAAGTGGAAAAATCTGGTGACACCCGGATGACAGAGGTTGTTATGGAGGGACTGTAGCTGGTCTAGTTGGGCGCTGGCACATGATATGGCCGATCCTCCGAGCGGATAGGGAGCTGGTGGTAAGCCGATTTCAAATCGATCGTCGAGAAAACCCTATAGTGCGCGATGCGGTTGACTATGTCCGCGGTACGGGGAAGAGGATACGCATCTAGTTGGGTATACCTGTTTATGGTCTGGCTGTAGTCAATCACCATGCGGTGTTTCTCCCCCGATTTAACTACGACCACTTGCTGGTGCTGGCCTGGATAATCCCTTCCTGGAGCAACCGTTGTACCTCTGACTGAATGAAGGCCCGGTCATCCGCACTATAGCGCCTACTCTTGGTGGCTATAGGCCTACAATCGGAGGTGAGGTTATCAAATAAGGGGGGGGGGGGGTGATCTTGAGGGTCGAGAGACTGCAGGCGGTGCGCGAGGGGCGCTGCAGTGACGGCGCCTTGCAGACGGAGAGCGGTGGATAAGGGACATCATACTGCAGGGTGACGCTCCTATGATGGCTGAGGAAAACTAACCCCAGCAGTACAGCTGCGCAGAGTCGCGGCAGCACGAGGAGCCGAATACGCTCGTAGACTGTGCCCTGTACCGTCAGCGTCACCAAACAGCACCCGAGGACCTCCACCGAGTGGAAATTCGAGGCCATGGAGATGGTCTGGCTCCAGGGTCGCACGGGAAGGGCATATTGACGCACTGTGCGAGGGTGTATAAAACTTTCCGTGCTCCCACAGTCGAACAGGCAGTTTTCTGCATGACCATTTACCTTGATCTTCATTATTGACTTGGAGAGTTGATGAGGCTGCGACTGGTCCAGGCAAATCGATGCCACCGTCGAATCCAAGAAGAATCCGTCTTCGTCGCCGTCTGATGACTTCACGGATAAAGCTTCCTGCTCAGCGCGTCTTGATGCCAGTCTCAAAGATGGCGATCCCCGTGCTTCCGGTGACCGCATCAAAGATGGCGATTCCCGCGCTTCCGGTGACCGCATTAAAGATGGCGATTCGCGCGCAGCCGCCGCCTGCATTAAAGATGGCTGCGCCCGCGGAACACACGTGGCGCCACGAGGCTTCGGAAGCGGCTTTGCCCGGCAGACTTTAGCCAAGTGGCCTAGCTTACCGCATCCGGAGCAAATCGCGTCCTTCGCCGGGCAGCGACGCCGAGGGTGCTTGGGTAAGCCGCAAAAGTAACATTTGGGCCCCGCCGGAACAGCCGTCGCGGTGGAGCCGTCGGTGGAACGGGATGGAAGGTAAGACCTGAGATTGTGGGAGGCCGCTTCTAAAATTTCAGCCATCGTGGCTGTTCTTCGGAGATCTAGGTCATCTTGTTCCAGCAGGCGCTGCCGGATGTATGTAGACTCAATGCCCGCAACGTAGGCGTCGCGGATCAGGTCCTCCGTATTCTGAGCTGCTGTAACAGCCTTACAGTCACAAGCTCGAGCTTGGACCCGCAGGGCGCGCAGAAATTGGGCGCACAATTCTCCTGGCTGCTGCTTGCGGGTAGTTAGGAGATGTCTGGCGTAAACCACGTTAGGGCTCTTTCGGAACTGCCCTTTTAGGAGTTCGATGGCGTCCGCGTATGTAGCAGCGTGCCGGAAGATTCCATAGACGGCTTCGTTTACCCGGTCGTGGAGCACGTGGAGTTTAGCGTCTTCGGTGTCGATGGCCGTAGCGGTGTCGACGAATGCTTCGAAGCAGTCCGGCCAATGATCGAATTTATCAGAGGCTCCAACCTCTTGAGGGTCTAATGCTAACTTGTCGGGTTTTAGAAACTGCTCCATGCTGGTCAACTGTTGTGAATAAAATTGATGCGCTATCAATAAGGCGAAAGACTACCGGTGTGCCAATACAAGTGTAGGCTTTTATTCACAACAGAATCAGGAGCAGATCCCAACAAATAACCGACCTGGACTGAACAAGGGGGAGGAGACAGCCTCCTTTATACTAGGTGCCGAGGGGAGGAACCAAACTGGAAGGGGGTGTGTCCAGGTATGACAAACACACACAACGGTGGTCCATATAGGACAAAGGCACAACTGAGGTCCACCACATTCACCCCTTCCTTTAAAAAACAACATGGGGGTGAAGCGGTAACAATATTACAAGTCCAGGCGAACCGGTGGCTTGATCCGCCGTCGCGATCGTCGTAGTGCAGGTCGCAGAGTCGTCCGAGCAGGGAGCGATGTCGGCCCAGGCTCCGTACAGTGAGCGTCGAGAGAAGGCGCCAAGTGGTGTGAAGTGGACCGATCCGTCGTCCCGTCCAGTCGTCGGGTACTGCGTGGCGACGGCTCCGGCAACTCAAGCGAGCTGTACACAGGGGCGAGAGGAGTGAGCAGTGGCCCTGGTGGCGTATGGGGAACAGTGGGAACCGGAGCTGGGGGGTGGGGGGCCGCAACAGGCTCTGGGCACACTACATTGGGGACAGGGACTGAGGGAGGAAGAGGCGTAGCAGTCTCCGAGTGGACAACACCAGGGACCATGGGGCGGAAGGACGTGGTGACCTCAGGGGCACCCGCGGGTGCCAAGTCACGGACAGAAACCGTCTCCTCCCGCACATCAGGGTAAGCTACATAAGCGTATTGAGGATTTGCGTGGAGCAATTGGACCTCCTCGACCAAGGGATCTGCCTTATGGGTCCGGACATGCTTCCGAAGCAGGACGGGCCCCGGGGACATCAGCCAATCCGGGAGTGAAGTACCCGAGGAGGACTTGCTGAGAAACGAAAACATCCGCTCGTGAGGGGTCGTATTGGTCGCCGTGCACAAGAGTGACCTCATGGAATGTAATGCGTCCGGAAGGACATCTTGTCAACGGCTGACTGGAAGACCCCTAGGCCGTAGTGCTAATAGAACGGCCTTCCAGACGGTTGCGTTCTCCCGCTCTACTTGACCATTTCCCCTGGGGTTATAGCAAGTGGTGCGGCTGGAAGCAACGCCTTTGGCGAGTAGGTACTGCCTCAGCACGTCACTCATGAAAGAGGACCCACGATCGCTATGGACATAGGCTAGGAAGCCGAACAGGGTGAAGAGCGTGGTCAGGGTCCGAATCACTGTAGCCGTGGTCATGTCCGAGCAGGGGAAGGCAAAAGGGAAACGTGAGTATTCATCAATGATATTCAGGAAATAAACATTGTGGTTAGAGGAAGGGAGGGGGCCTTTAGAATCAATGCTAAGGCGCTCAAACGCGCGAGTGGCCCTTACAAGGTGCGCCCTACCTGGCCGGTAGAACTGCGGTTTGCAGTCAGCGCAGACCCTGGATTGCCTGGTAATCGTCCGAACTTCCTCGAGGGAGTAGGGCAGGTTACGGGACTTGACAAAGTGGAAAAATCTGGTGACACCCAGATGACAGAGGTTGTTATGGAGGGACTGTAGCTGGTCTAGTTGGGCGCTGGCACATGATATGGGCGATCCTCCGAGCGGATAGGGAGCTGGTGGTAAGCCGATTTCAAATCGACCGTCGAGAAAACCCTACAGTGCGCGATGCGGTTGACTATGTCCGCGATACGGGGAAGAGGATACGCATCTAGTTGGGTATACCTGTTTATGGTCTGGCTGTAGTCAATTACCATGCGGTGTTTCTCCCCCGATTTAACTACGACCACTTGCGCCCTCCAGGGGCTGGTGCTGGCCTGGATAATCCCTTCCTGGAGCAACCGTTGTACCTCTGACCGAATGAAGGCCCGGTCATCCGCACTATAGCGCCTACTGTTGGTGGCTATAGGCCTACTATCCGGGGTGAGTTTATCAAATAAGGGGGGGGGGGGTGATCTTGAGGGTCGAGAGACTGCAGGCGGTGCGCGAGGGGCACTGCCGTGACGGCACCTTGCAGACGGAGAGCAGAGGATAAGGGCCATCATACTGCAGGGTGACGCTCCTATGATGGCTGAGGAAATCTAACCCCAGCAGTATAGCTGCGCAGAGTCGCGGCAGCACGAGGAGCCGAAAACGCTCGTAGACTGTGCCCTGTACCGTCAGCGTCACCAAACAGCACCCGAGGACCTCCACCGAGTGGAAATTCGAGGCCATGGAGATGGTCTGGCCCCAGGGTTGCACGGGAAGAGCATATTGACGCACTGTGCGAGGGTGTATAAAACTTTCTGTGCTCCCACAGTCGAACAGGCAGTTTTCTGCATGACCATTTACCTTGATCTTCATTATTGACTTGGAGAGTTGATGAGGCTGCGACTGGTCCAGGCAAATCGATGCCACCGTCGAATCCAAGAAGAATCCATCTTCGTCGCCGTCT
The DNA here is from genome assembly GCF_964213995.1 of Mustelus asterias. Classification (NCBI taxonomy): domain Eukaryota; kingdom Metazoa; phylum Chordata; class Chondrichthyes; order Carcharhiniformes; family Triakidae; genus Mustelus; species Mustelus asterias. The sequence continues at coordinate 11,086,956 of NC_135816.1, read as the reverse complement.
GATGACGTCACGGATAAAGCTTCCTGCTCAGCACGTCTTGATGCCAGTCTCAAAGATGGCGATTCCCGCGCTTCCGGTGACCGCATCAAAGATGGCGATTCCCGCGCTTCCGGTGACCGCATTAAAGATGGCGATTCGCGCGCAGCCGCCGCCTGCATTAAAGATGGCTGCGCCCGCGGAACACACGTTCTCGCGAACTCGCGCCACGAGGCTTCGGAAGCGGCTTTGCCCGGCAGACTTTAACGAAGTGGCCTAGCTTACCGCATCCGGAGCAAATCGCGTCCTTCGCCGGGCAGCGACGCCGACGGTGCTTGGGTAGGCCGCAAAAGTAACATTTGGGCCCCGCCGGAACAGCCGTCGCGGTGGAGCCGTCGATAGAACGGGATGCAGGGTAAGACCCGAGATTGTGAAAGGCCGCTTCTAATGTTTAAGCCATCGTGGCTGTTCTTCGGAGATCTAGGTCATCTTGTTCCAGCAGGCGCTGCCGGATGTATGTAGACTCAATGCCCGCAACGTAGGCGTCGTGGATCAGGTCCTCCGTGTTCTGAGCTGCTGTAACAGCCTTACAGTCACAAGCTCGAGCTAGGATCCGCAGGGCGCGCAGAAATTGGGCGCCCGATTCTCCTGGCTGCTGCTTGCGGGTAGTTAGGAGATGACTGGCGTAAACCACGTTAGGGCTCTTTCGGAACTGCCGTTTTAGGAGTTCGATAGCGTCTGCGTATGTAGCAGCGTGCCGGAAGATTCCATAGACGGCTTCATTTACCCGGGCGCGGAGCACGTGGAGTTTAGCGTCTTCGGTGTCGATGGCAGTAGCGGTGTCGACGAATGCTTCGAAGCAGTCCAGCCAATGATCGGATTTATCAGAGGCTCCAACCTCTTGAGGGTCTAATGCTAACTTGTCGGGTTTTAGAAACTGCTCCATGCTGGTCAACTGTTGTGAATAAAATTGATGCGCTATCAATAAGGCGAAAGACTACCGGTGTGCCAATACAAGTGTAGGCTTTTATTAACAACAGAATCAGGAGCAGATCCCAACAAATAACCGTCCTGGACTGAACAAGGGGGAGGAGACAGCCACCTTTATACTAGGTGCCGAGGGGAGGAACCAAACTGGAAGGGGGTGTGTCCAGGTACGACAAACACACACAACGGTGGTCCATATAGGACAAAGGTACAACTGAGGTCCACCACAGGCAGTTCGGTTGATGTTGTCTACATGAGCTTTCGCAAGGCCTTTGACAAGGTGCCGCATGGTCGTTTCTTGCATAAGTTTATATCCCACAGGATCCAGGGTGAGGTAGCTAAATGGATGCAAAATTGGCTTGATGACAGAAGCCAGTGAGGGTGGTTGTGGAGGGTTGTTTTTCAAACTGGAGACCTGTGACCAGCGGTGTGCCTGAGGGATCAGTGCTGGTCCACTGTTATTTGTCATTAATATTAATGATTTGGATGAGTATTTAGTACGCATTGTCAGTAAGTTTGTAGATGACACCAAGATCGGTGGCATAGTGGACAGTGAAGAAGGTTATCTCAGATTGCAACGGGATCTTGATCAATTGGACCAGTGGGCCGATGAATGGCAGAGGGTGTTTAAATTACATAAATGCGAGGTGATGCATTTTGGTCGATCGAACCAAGGCAGGACTTACTCAGTTAGTGGTCGGGCGTTGGGTTGAGTAATAGAACAAAGAGGTTCTCGTGATACAGCTTCATAGCTGCTTGAAAGTGGAGTCACAGGTGGACAGAGTGGTGAAGAAGGCATTCGGCATGCTTGGTTTCAATGGTCAGAACATTGAATACAGGAGTTGGGATGTCTTGTTGAAGTTGAACAAGACATTGGTAAGGTCACACTTGGAATACTGCGTACAGTTCTGGTCACCCTTTAATAGAAAGGATGTTATTTAACTAGAAAGTGTGCAGAAAAGATTTACTAGGATGTTACCGGGACTTGATAATTTGAGTTATAAGGAGATGCTGGATAGACTGGGACTTTTTTCTCTGGAGCGTAGAAGGCTGAGGGGTGACCTTATAGAGGTCTATAAAATAATGAGGGGCATAGATCAGCTAGATAGTCAATATCTTTTCCCGAAGGTAGGGGAGTCTAAAACTAGAGGGCATAGGTTTAAGGTGAGAGGGAAGAGAGACAAAAGGGTCCAGAGAGGCAATTTTTTCACACAGAGGGTGGTGAGTGTCTGGAACAAGCTGCCAGAGGTAGTAGTAGAGGCGGGTACAATTTTGTCTTTTAAAAAGTGTTTAGACAGTTATATGGATAAGATGGGAAGGGAGGGATATGGGCCAAAAGCGGGCAATTGGGACGAGCTTAGGCTTTTTAAAAGAAAAGGGCGGCATGGACAAGTTGGGCCAAAGGGCCTGTTTCCATGCCGTAAACCTCAATCACTCTATGACTGGGAGGCTGCAGGGAAAATTCACAAGAATGATACCAGAAATGTGTGTGTTTATACACCCGGAATGGATTGACAAGCTGGGTCTATTTTATCTTGCAATAAAGCAGGAGTGACTGAATAGAAGTTGTTAAAATGATTAAATGGTTTGATGGAGTGGATACAGAGGGAATGTTTTCTCTTATGGGGAAGAGGATAAAGAGAAGCCATCGATCTCAGACAGTCACCCAGAAATCCAACTGGGAAATCAGAAGATACTTTTTTACACAAAGAATTGTGACAATCTGGAACTCAATCCCACAGGGAGGGGTCATTTGCAGTCCACTGTACACCACTGACTCTCAGCATCAGCTTGTACTGAGAGTCCCAGGATATGATAAAGAATCCTCACTGGCACCAACTGGCTCGGAGGTGTCTGTGTTGACTGGTGCCAGTGTCAGGCTGCTTTCAAACCCCAACTGCTGGTGGTTCACAAGAATCCTTCATCAAGACACACGTCACAGCCTCTGGTCGCTCCAGCTCAGCCCTCCAGCATTTCAGCTTTTTCATGTTTAACATGAGGGTGAGCCAGAGTCTGAAACTGTGGCTTCCAGAATTCCCCTCACTGGGAGTTTGAGCTCAGGCTTGAGGTTTTACAAAGGCTCTTCAGTGAATGCTTTGAGATATGGGTTGTGTTGACTGGGGGAATGAATTTCAGCAACTTAACAATTCAGAGAAAGGATTGAGGAAAGTTTTTGTTCAAGTTGGAATAACACAGAAATGGGAAGAGCTCGTTAACTAGTTTCAAGCCATCATTGAATGTTGGTCTTGTTGGTGCCAGTACAGAGCGAGACAGCGGATAGTTGGGAACCAGTCTCTGAGACAGCGGGTTCAGATGGTGTTCGTAAAACAGAAATGGAAATCAATTGTCTTGGGAAGCATTTTCCGATCAGGGCCAGTGTGATCTCCTGGACTCGTTTCGATCGCCACAGGGGGTCGGAGAGGAATTTCCCAGATTTATATTCCCCATATTGGCCCTGGGGTTTTCACTCTGGGTTTTCGCCTCTCCCTGGAGATCACATGGTCTGGATGGGGGGGTGGGGATGAGTCAGTATGTTGTGATGAACAAGGCATTGCGGTTGTGAGGGAGAGGTGGATGGAGCAGAGAGGGAGCTGTCCATCCAACAATTATCTTTCAAATGTCGTTATTTCAATGAGTAAAACCTCAAATCTGGAAATAAATGTGGCTTCAAATTGGACAAACTTTGTGTGTGTTTTCTCATTTTTGCGCGGATCATCGACAGAAACAGAAATGGGAAGAAGAGAGTTCCCTTCATTTTCACACACAGACTGGGGAGTATTTTTATTCAATCATGGGGTGTGGGTGTGAGGGGCAAGGTCAGTATTTATTGTCCATTCCTAATTGACCATCAGAAGATCGTGGTGACTCACCAACTTGGCTTTGCCTGATTGACGTGCTGTAGACCAAACAAAGTGAGGACGGCAGATTTCCTTCCCTAAAGGACATTGTGAACCAGATGTTTTTAGAACAATCATCTACGGTTTTATGGTCACCATTACTGACGTTAGATTTTTCAGTTTAAATTACATTAATTGAGTTTAATTTCTCCTTCCGGCGCAGTGTGTGTTTAACTCGTGTGTCTGGCATTATTCCAGTCTCTGGATTACTAACCCAGTCACATTGACACGATGCTAACATATTGTCCACAGGCTCAGCTACTGACTGAGTGAACTCTGTGAGTCACATTGCAGGCGGCTCCCACATTCACTCTCCAGTCTGTACAGACAAACACACAGAAAGACTATCAGCACCATCAAACTCAGCCTGTCCAGTAGACAGTGTGAGCTCACACGCACACATCCCATCTTCAAGTTACACTCCCTCTTGGAACAGAATGGACCGTGGCTAATTGAGGAGAATGTTCCGAGTGATTGTTCTCCGCATTCCCTGAGGCTTCAGCTGCATCCCAATCTAAGCTGATCACTCACTCCCTGGAACCAGGAATGTTCTGTGACATTGATTAGAACATAGAACATAGAACAGTACAGCACAGAACAGGCCCTTCGGCCCACGATGTTGTGCCGAGCTTTATCTGAAACCAAGATCAAGCTATCCCACTCCCTATCATCCTGGTGTGCTCCATGTGCCTATCCAATAACCGCTTAAATGTTTCTAAAGTGTCTGACTCCACTATCACTGCAGGCAGTCCATTCCACACCCCAACCACTCTCTGACTAAAGAACCTACCTCTGATATCCTTCCTGTATCTCCCACCACGAACCCTATAGTTATGCCCCCTTGTAATAGCTCCATCCACCCGAGGAAATAGTCTTTGAACGTTCACTCTATCTATCCCCTTCATCATTTTATACACCTCTATTAAGTCTCCCCTCAGCCTCCTCCGCTCCAGAGAGAACAGCCCCAGCTCCATCAACCTTTCCTCATAAGACCTACCCTCCAAACCAGGCAGCATCCTGGTAAATCTCCTCTGCACTCTTTCCAGCGCTTCCACATCCTTCTTATAGTGAGGTGACCAGAACTGCACACAATATTCCAAACGTGGTCTCACCAAGGTCCTGTACAGTTGCAGCATAACCCCACGGCTCTTAAACTCCAACCCCCTGTTAATAAAAGCTAACACACTATAGGCCTTCTTCACAGCTCTATCCACTTGAGTGGCAACTTTTAGAGATCTGTGGATATGAACCCCAAGATGTCTCTGTTCCTCCACAGTCTTCAGAACCCTACCTTTGACCCTGTAATCCACATTTAAATTAGTCCTACCAAAATGAATCACCTCACATTTATCAGGGTTAAACTCCATTTGCCATTTTTCAGCCCAGCTTTGCATCCTATCTATGTCTCTTTGCAGCCTACAACAGCCCTTCACCTCATCCACTACTCCACCAATCTTGGTGTCATCAGCAAATTTACTGATCCACCCTTCAGCCCCCTCCTCTAAGTCATTAATAAAAACCACAAAGAGCAGAGGACCAAGCACTGATCCCTGCGGCACTCCGCTAGCAACCTGCCTCCAATCCGAAAATTTTCCATTGACCACCACCCTCTGTCTTCGATCAGACAGCCAGTTACCTATCCAATCGGCCAACTTTCCCTCTATTCCACACCTCCTCACTTTCATCATAAGCCGACCATGGGGGACCTTATCAAACGCCTTACTAAAATCCATGTATATGACATCAACTGCCCTACCTTCATCAACACACTTAGTTACCTCCTCAAAAACTTCAATCAAATTTGTGAGGCACGACTTGCCCTTCACAAATCCGTGCTGACTATCCCGGATTAATCCGCATCTTTCTAAACGGTCGTAAATCCCATCCCTAAGGACCTTTTCCATCAATTTACCAACCACCGAAGTAAGACTAACCGGTCTATAATTACCAGGGTCATTTCTATTCCCTTTCTTAAACAGAGGAACAACATTCGCCATTCTCCAGTCTTCTGGCACTATCCCCGTGGACAGTGAGGACCCAAAGATCAAAGCCAAAGGCTCTGCAATCTCATCCCTTGCCTCCCAAAGAATCCTAGGATACATTTCATCAGGCCCAGGGGACTTATCGACCTTCAGTTTATTCAAAACTGCCAGGACATCCTCCCTCCGAACATCCATTTCCTCCAGCCTATTAGCCTGTAACACCTTCTCTTCCTCAAAAACATGGCCCCTCTCCTTGGTGAACACTGAAGAAAAGTATTCATTCATCACCTCGCCTATCTCTACTGACTCCATACACAAGTTCCCACTACTGTCCTTGACCGGCCCTAACCTCACCCTGGTCATTCTTTTATTCCTCACATAAGAGTAAAAAGCCTTGGGGTTTTCCTTGATCCGACCCGCCAAGGACTTATCATGTCCCCTCCTAGCTCTCCTAAGCCCCTTTCTCAGCTAATTCCTTGCTAACTTGTAACCCTCAATCGAACCATCTGAACCTTGTTTCCTCATCCCTACATAAGCTTCCCTCTTCCTTTTCACAAGACATTCCACCTCTTTCGTGAACCATGGTTCCCTCACTCGGTCATTTCCTCCCTGCCTGACAGGGACATACCTATCAAGGACATCCAGTATTTGTTCCTTGAAAAAGTTCCACTTTTCATTAGTTCCTTTCTCTGACAGTTTCTGTTCCCAACTTATGCCCCCTAATTCTTGCCTAATCGCATCATAATTACCTCTCCCCCAATTGTAAACCTTGCCCTGCCGTACGGCCCTATCCCTCTCCATTGCAATAACAAAAGACACCGAATTGTGGTCACTATCTCCAAAGTGCTCTCCCACAACCAAATCTAACACTTGGCCCGGTTCATTTCCCAGTACCAAATCCAATGTGGCCTCACCTCTTGTCGGCCTATCCACATATTGTGTCAGGAAACCCTCCTGCACACACTGCACAAAAACTGCCCCATCCGAACTATTTGACCTACAAAGGCTCCAATCAATATTTGGAAAGTTAAAGTCCCCCATGACAACTACCCTGTGACCCCCACACATATCCATAATCTGCTTAGCAATTTCTTCCTCCACATCTCTATTACTATTTGGGGGCCTATAGTAAACTCCTAACAACTGACCACTCCTTTCCTATTTCTAACCTCAGCCCATATTACCTCAGTGTGCAGATCCCCCTCGAAGTGCCTTTCCGCAGCCGTTAAACTATCCTTGATTAACAATGCCACTCCTCCACCTCTTTTACCAGCTTCCCTATACTTAGTGAAACATCTATACCCCGGAACGTCCAACAACCATTCCTGTCCTTGTTCTACCCACGTCTCCGTAATGGCCACAACATCGTAGTCCCAAGTACCAATCCACGCCCCAAGTTCATCTACGTTGTTCCGGATTAATGTCCCCTTTTAAAGTTCTGTAGTGACCTTGCACTCACCAGACGTTGCGTTTGTTTGACCCAGCCGGTGACGACCCTGTGGCAAGTGATGGAGAGGAAGCAGTATGGAGGGAGGCCATTCTGCCCATCGTGTCTGTGATGGATCATTTTAAGAGTTACACTTCCTGATCCATTACCCTGCTCTCTCCTCGTAATCCCACAAATCACTGCCACCCATCTCACAGATTCATCATGTACCCCTTTAAAGCCCTGCATTTCTGGGATTGGTTCTACCTGGACGGTGGGGTCACTGAGTCAGTGGGGGTTGGGGGCGGGGGGGGGGGGGGGGGGGGGGGTGTTGGGGTGTCGGGTAATGTGTGTCCTGTGATGCTTCAGGGGCATTCAGGGTTGCCAGCGGTCAGATGGCTAATCGGGGGGTAGATATGGGGAAACTGTCACTGGGGATGGGTTTCTCAAGTTGGTTGGGAGATCAAGTGAGGGGGGGTGTTGGAGTGTGCCAGTCCCATCGTTACCGAGGCGTTAGAAGTGGTTTCAATTCTCACTTTTCCGGGGTATCTATTTCTGGAATACAATTGAAACAATGCAATGATTGGGAATAAAATCAGAGTATCGGATGGTTCTCAGTGCCAGAAATTGCCCAATATAGGTTTGAACTTTTTGAGAAATTCCCTTGCAATTCCTGCATGGATATTCCGGTTTGGGATGTGTTCCCCACACTTTTATGGATCTACACTGGATTCAGCATCCCAGAGATCAGAGGCAATGGGTCATTATAAAACTAAATATGTCACTGAGATGATGAAGTAGATATTAGGAGACTCGGCCTAATATTTCCCCAGTGAGGTCGGCTTTAAGAAGTGTCTTTAAGATGGAAAGAGAGAGGGGTGGGGTTGTGTTGGGACAGGAGTGTTCTGGGTGTGAGCCGCTCTCAAGCAGATACTCAGCATTGGAGAATGCTGGGAGGGACGACACCTTAGAAACACCACAGTGCAGAAAGAGGCCTTTCGGCCCATCGATTCAGTACCGACTCTCCGACAGAGCACCCCACTCAGGCCGTATCTCCATAACCCCATGTACTTACCCTGCTATTCCCCCTACACTACACATCTTGGGACATGAAGGGGCAATTTATCATTGCTAAACCAAACAACGTGAACACCTTTTGCCTGGGTCAGCACAGAAGCACAGTGGTCAGCACTGCTGCTTCACAATGTTCATACCTTTAAAGAACTCGATTACGTCATCCCTTCTCTTTTTTCATGAAAGTTCTGGCTGTCCATTTTCAGAAACAAAATTTGGTTCCTTCGCCCCCCCCATAGTTTCCACAATACCTTTGCTTGTACACTTGCCAGTGTGGCACACACCAGACGTCATTTTGGCAAGGGCATCGCTGTGGGCATAAGGACCATGTGGTGGTCGGCAGATTGTGATGCCAGCCTGTGGGTATGGTTGACTCCAGTGGTGCTATTTTCAACACCAATGCTCCAGCCAAAATGCTCTCTTAACTTCACACAGCGGAGCAAGTAGTCGACAGCAGGAAGGACCCCACCAGCTTGATTTAAATGAATCATTCACTGTGATCTGGCTAGTTGCTGATTAATTTTTACCGGCTGCTGCTGAGCTTGTAGATTGCTTCGGGTTGTCCACTGGGATTTAAAATAGACGATGACGACAGGAAGTGGCATTTGATTTGATTTGATTTGATTTATTATTGTCACATGTATTAACATACGGTGAAAAGTATTGTTTCTTGCGCACTATACAGACAAAGCATACCGTTCATAGAGAAGGAAAGGAGAGGGTGCAGAATGTAGTTACAGTCATAGCTAGGGTGTAGAGAAAGCTCAACTTAATATGAGGTAGGTCCATTCAAAAGTCTGATGGCAGCAGGGAAGAAGCTGTTCTTGATACGGAGAGTGTGCAGAATGTAGCGTTACAGGATGTTTAAGAGATTGTAATAGAGCATTGTTAGAGAGTTTAAAAGAGTTAGGATAGAGGTTTAGAAGTGTAGGACAAGAGTAAAAGATAGAATTAGAGGGTATGCTGGGCACAGCTCGCAGGAAGTCGCCTTGCTCCGGTGCCATCTTGGAAAAAAGGTCACACAAAAATTCACACATTGCATGGCCTTGCTTCACATTCCAAGAAAGGCTGCTTGCTTCCAAACATGGACACAGTGGTTTCCCTGCCCCTCAGCCAAAAGTCTGACAGTGAGATTGTGTAAAGGCGATATAGAGTAGGACAAGCCGCCAAGGGAAGGAGGAGGAGCAGGGCTCTCATAGAGTCATAGAGGTTTACAGCATGGAAACAGGCCCTTCAGCCCAACTTGTCCATTCTGCCCCTTTTTTTTAAACCCCTAAGCTAATCCCAATTGCCCGCATTTGGCCCAGATCCCTCTATACCCATCGTACTCATGTAACTATCTAAATGCTTTTTAAAAGACAACATTGTACCTACCTCTACTACTACCTCTTGCAGCTTGTTCCAGGCACTCAGCACCCTCTGTGTGAAAAAATTGCCTCTCTGGACCCTTTTGTATCTCTCCCCTCTCACCTTAAACTTGTACCCTCTAGTTTTAGACTCCCCTACCTTTGGAAAAAGATATTGACTATCTAACCCCTATACCCCTCATTATTTTATAGACCTCTATATGATCACCCCTAAGCCTCCTATGCTCCAGAGAAAAAAGTCCCAATTTCTCCAACCTCTCTTTCTAACTCAAATCATCAAGTCCCGGTAGCATCCCAATAAATCTTTTCTGCACTCTTTCTAGTTTAATAATATCCCTTCTATAATAGGGTGTACACTGTACACAGTATTCCAAGTGTGGCCTTACCAATGTCTTGTACAACTTCAACAAGCCGTCCCAACTCCTGTATTCAATGTTCTGACCAATGAAACCAAGCATGCCGAATGCCTTCTTCACCACTCTGTTCACCTGTAACTCCACTTTCAAGGAGCCTAGATCTCTTGGTTCTATAACTCTCCCCAGTGCCCTACCATTAACAGAGTAAGTCCACCCCTGGTTTGATCTACCAAAATGCATCACCTCGCATTTATCTAAATTAAATTCCATCTGCCATTCATCAGCCCACTGGCCCAATTGATCAAGATACCATTGCAATCCGAGATAACCTTCCTCACTGTTCACTATGCCACCAATCTTGGTGTCATCTGCAAACTTACTAACCATGCCTACTAAACTCTCATCCAAGTCATTAATATAAATGACAAATAACAGTGGACCCAGCACTGATCCCTGAGGCACACCGCTGGTCACAGGCCTCCAGTTTGAAAAACAACCCTCTACAACCACCCACTGTGTTCTGTCATCAAGCCAATTTTGTATCCATTTGGTTACCGCACCCTAGATCCCTCAGCTGGAGGAAGTGAACCCAGAGTCTTCAGGAAGCAATATTTTTGTAAGTATCATTTGTTGAAGTACCTCGACCTCAGGGAGGTCCAAGGATGGTATTTAATGGGGTCTGTGAGAATGGGGAATGTGGTGGATGGATTGATTCACTTGGGCTGAAGCTGAAATCTCAGTTTTCTGATAGTCGGCCATCTGGTGGTGAGTTCCTATTTTCGATACATTTGTATCCCATGAATATTCATTATCTCAGAACATTTTCAAATTAAGAGCACCATTAGGGTCCTGGGCCCGAACCCCCATGGTATACTATGAAGCCAGACTAGACCCCAACATATTTTCTATTTTGGCATTAATATGAGGACAGGATGCTTCACTTCCCAGTAATTCCACTGACAAGTTAGAGATCTTTTCTCAAAAAAGCTTTATTCATAACACAGTTTAAATATAACTCTAACAAAATGAAGCAGCTTAACTCTGAACAGTGAAACAATTGTTAAAGAAATGAAATAACTCTAATTTCTAACTTATCACTATTTCAATGCCAAATAAGCAACACTTATCTTTGGCTCAAATGCTCATAAATACAATTAGCAAACCCAGGCAGACTTGCTATAAATTGTGTTTGCAGTATTGTAGCTTTCGGAGACGATTTGATTTTCAGAGCAGCTTGCAGACTTTTGTCCTTAAACAGCCCCACAGAAACTAAACAGAAATCATTTTCTCTCTGCTACATATCTAGCTCCTCCCATTAATCACATTATCACATGTTCCTGTATACCTAAACCTACCTTCTATTCCTTTAATCAAAAATAAACCAGGGGACATTTTCATCTATAAATAAAAATCCATTAGCTCAATCCTAAATAAACATGACTCACCTAAAATGAGTAATTATCCTGCTTTCCCAGCATCTGAGCTGCATGTTTCCGAGACACACCGACTGCCTGTGGAAAAAACTGAACTCTAAAACATTCCCCTTTAATATGAAATACGTCAGTACCACAATGTCATCACAGCACATAATCTAGGCTGACACATTTGGTGCAGTACTGAGGGAATGCTGCATTGCTGGCAGTATCTGCATTCAGTTGGGAAGTTAAACCCAGGCCTATCAGGCTGAATTAAAAGCTCTCAATAGCTCTATTTTGAAGAAGAGCAGGATTGTTCTCCCAGTGTCCTGGCCAATAATATTTATCCCTCAATCGGCATCACAACAAACAAACGGTCTTGTCATTTAAGATAGCGTTATTTATGGGATCTTGCTGTGCCCAAACCTGGCTGCCTCGTTCCTTACATTACAACAGTGGCCACATTTCAAAAGGTGCTTCATTGGCTGTCACGATATGGAAGATATTTCCTCTCCAGAACACATTCCATATTTGTCCCATTCATTTCAATGCAGTTGAAGATGGAAGAGATCGTACAATGGACGTGTGATCAGTTTCCCCCAGGTTACTGCCCCAAGTGGAAATGCTGAAGTGTGCAGCCTATTTGCCGCCCATTTCGGAATTCTGTAACGAGGTTTAGGGGGTGGGGGGGGGGGGGTCGGTTGGATCTACAGTTTCAGATTGCTCAGCTGGACTGATTCCAGGCTCCTGGTCACAGAGAAAACCGGAACCACATGAAAGTTCCTCTTCCACTGTACCGCATGCTTCTGGGAAGAACGAGGGTACAGTATTTTGGTGTGGGAACTGCGACATTGCACGCAAGGCTCATAGATCCAGAGATTTAGCCCAGTATCTTACAACTTGGGTGGCACGGTGGCACAGTGGTTAGCACTGCTGCCTCACAGCGCCAGGGACCTGGGTTCGATTCCTGGCTTGGGTCACTCTCTGTGCAGAGTCTGCACGTTCTCCCCGTGTCTGCGTGGGTTTCCTCCGGGTGCTCCGGTTTCCTCCCACACTTCAAAGATGTGTGGGTTCGGTGGATTGGCCATGCTAAATTGCCCACTTAGTTTCAGGGAGACTAGCTAGGGTAAATGCATGGGGTTATGGGGATAGGGCCTGGGTGGGTGCAGACTCGATGGGCCGATTGGCTTACTTCTGCACTGTAGGATTCTAAGAAAATACGTCACAATTGTTCTCTAACCAGATACTGAACTGAAACTCCTGTACAAATATTATGGCTACAACACCATAGGTCTTGTGGCAAATAACTCACCTACTAACTCCACCATCTACAAGGCACCAGTCAGGAATGTAATGGAATGCTCCCCACTTGCCTGGATGAGTGCAGCTCCAACAACACTTAAGAAGCTCGACACCATCCAGAAAGAAGCAATCCCGCTTGATTGGCATCCCTCCCACAAACATCCACTCGCTCCATTACTGTCATACATTAGCAGCCATGTGTACCATCTACAACTCGCCAAGCCTTCTTCGGTGGCACCTTCCCAACTGGAGACCGCCACCATCTAGAAGGACAAGGTCAGCAGGTACGTGGGAACACCATCATCTGGAAATTCCCCTTCAAGTCACTCGCCATCCCGACTTGGAAATATATCGGCCATTCCTTCACTGTGGCTGGGTCAAAACCTCCCTAACAGAACTATCGGTGTACCTACACCACATGGACTGCAGCGGTTTAAGGAGGCGGCTCACCACCACCTTCTCGAAGGGCAGTTAGGGATGGGCAATAAATGCTGGCCCAGCCAGCGATGATCACATCATGTGAACAGATGAAAAGGAATTGCTGTCAGGATCACACCTTAGTTGCACACAGCACTGAGAAGGAACACAAAAAAGAAAGGTGCATTTCAATAGCACCTTTTACAACCTCAGCTTATCCCAAACCCCTTACAGCCAATGAAATACTTTGTGTTGTGCAACCACTATTGTAATGCAGGAAACAAAGCAGTGAAATTGACATATACTGGAGCTCAGGTATCCACAAGCATTCTCCCAATACTAACACAAATGCTACTTGTATACCCTGTGTTACACAATCATTGGCCGCCCTCCAATTGTCACAGTCCTGGGCTGATCACTTGCAACTTGCATGATGGTGAAGACAGGCTTCAGATTAAAGAAAACAGAGCAACATTGGATGGGATTTTCCAGCCGCGCCCACCCCAAAACCGCACAGCCCTGCTCGAGGTCAATTACCTTTGCATGGTCCCCCCCCCCCCCACCCCACCCAACCCCCACCCGCCTGCTATGATTCCCATGGTGGATGGGACAGGAAAATTCCCTCCTTTGCCTTTATTGCATAACCATGATTTAATTTGTACCTTCCATAAGCTCATCACATTCCAAAATACTTTGCAGTCAATTAAATACTTTTGGTCAGTGTTGTTATGTTGAAATCATGGCAGCCAATTTGCATGGTGTGGAGATGTCAACGTTGGACTGGGGTAAACACAGTTAGAGTTTTAACAACACCAGGTTAAAGTCCAACAGGTTTATTTGGTAGCAAATGCCATTAGCTTTCGGAGCACTGCTCCTTCGTCCGATCCACTCCATCTGACGAAGGAGCAGCGCTCTGAAAGCTAATGGCATTTGCTACCAAATAAACCTGTTGGACTTTAATCTGGTGTTGTTAAAACTGTTACTGAGCCAATTTGCAGACAGCGAGATCCCACAAGCAGCACTGTGGTATGACCACATAGTCTGATTTTGTGACATTGACTGAGGGATAAATATTGGTGGAGAAATCCCCTCTCCTCTTTGAAGTACTGGCCTTGGGATCTTTTACGCCCCTTAAAAGTCACTACCGTACCTGCTTCCACTACCTCCCCCGGCAGCGAGTTCCAGGCACCTACCACCCTCTGTGTAAAAAACTTGCTTCATACACCTCCTTTAAACCTTGCCCCTCGCACCTTAAACCTATGCCCCCTAGTAATTGACTCTTCCAACCTAGGAAAAAGCTTCTGATTATCTACTCTGTCCATGCCTCCCACAATCTTGGTGAAGGGGCGGCACGGTGGCACAGTGGTTAGCACTGCTGCCTCACAGCGCCAGGGACCTGGGTTCGATTCCCGGCTTGGGTCACTGTCTGTGTGGAGTCTGTACAGTCTCCCAGTGTCTGCGTGGGTTTCCTTCGGGTGCTCTGGTTTCCTCTCACAGTCTAAAAGACGTGCTGGTTAGGGTGCATTGACCCAAACAGGCGCCAGAATGTGGCAACAAGGGGAATTTCACAGTAACTTCATTGCAGTGTTAATGTAAGCCTTACTTGTGACTAATAAATAAATTTTAACTTTAAAATTTTGTCTTTAGATCCTTTTTCCTCTCAGCTTTGCTGCTTTCAGTTGTACTATGGAGAGGAATCTTGTTCCTCCTCTCTGCTAAGTTTGTTGGTGGGGATGAGGGGGGGAGGGCATTTAATCGGGCAGGGTGGGTCGCTGCCACTTTCCCACCTTCATCGCAGTTAAGCGCCACCATTAACAGAGGCCTGTAAGTGGACAAGTGACCTAGGAATATAGACAATAGGAACAGGAGTAGGCCATTTGGCCTTTTGAGCCTGTTCCACCATTCAATCTGACCATGGCTAATCCACACTATGCTCCCGTCCTCCCCCCATGACACTCTCAGAATCTAGAAATCTATCTATTTCCTTTGTAAATATACTCAATGACTTGGCTAACACAGCCTTCTGTTGTAAACAATCCCACAGGAATCCCGCTGAGTGAAGAGGTTTTTCCTCATCTCAGAGCTAAACGGCCTACTCCAATATCCTGAGATTGTGATCCCTTGTTCTGGTCCCCTCCAGCCAGAGGAATCAACACCCCTGCATCCAGTCTGTCCAGCCCTGTTGGAGTTTTATAGGACCCAACACTGACGCCCAGGAAACACAACAACAAACCTCCCTCCAGCCCAAAATATATCCATTGAGCATTACTCTTTGCTTCCTATTATTCAGCTAATTGTGTATCCACGTTGCTGCTGTGCCTTTCATTCCATGAGCTATAACTTTACTCACAAGTCTGTTGCGTGGCACTGCTTCTGAAAGTCCATGTACACCACATCAACTGCATTACCCTCATCGACCCTTTCTGTCACCTCCTCAAAAAGCTCTAGCAAATTAGTTAAACACGATTTTTCCTTTAGAAATCCACGCTGGCTCTTCCTAGTCAACTCACATTTTCCCATGTGATTACCAATTCAATCCTGAATAATTGTATCCTAGAAGCTACCCCACCCCTGATGTTAAACTGTCTGGTCTGTAATTGCTGGGACTTTTTCTTACAACCGTTTTTGAACAAGGACGTCACATTTGCAAATCTCCTGGCATCTGGCACCTCTCCTGAGTCTAAAGATTGGAAGATTATTGTCAGCGCCCCTGCTATTTCCTTTCTCACTTCCTTCAATATCCTTGATGTACCTCACCCGGCCCTATTGCCTTGTCAACTTTCAGTATTGACAGTCTATTCAACACCTTCCTCTTTATCAATCTGATCAATCTATCCAGCTCTACTTTAGAAATATTCAAAGACTCTGCTCCCACTGCCTTTTGGGGAAGAGTTCCTGACACTCACGGCCCTCTGAGAAAAACAATCTCCTCGTTTCGATATAAAGTCAATAAACTGCGAATCATGGAATAGAATCATAGAATCCCTACAGTGCAGAAGGAGGTCATTTGGCCCATTGAGTCTGCACTGACTTTCCCTGGATCTCTCCCCTACCCTATCTTCATAACCATGGGCGGCACGGCGGCACAGCAGTTAGCACCACTACCTCACAGCACCAGCAACCCGGGTTCAATTCCTGGCTTAGGTCACTATCTGTGTGGACTTTGCACGTTCTCCCAATGTCTGCGTGGGTTTCCTCCGGATGCTCCGGTTTCCTCTCACAGTCCAAAGATGTGCGGGTTTGGTGGATTGGCCATGCTAAATTGCCCCTTAGTATCAGGGGGTCTAGCTAGAATAAATGCATGGGGTTGTGGGGATAGGGCCCGGGAGGGATTGTGGTCGGTGCAGACTTGATGGGCTGAATGGCCTCCTTCTGTGCTGTAGGATTCTATGATTCTATAACCCTGCCCATTTACCATGGCTAACCCCCTAACCAACACATTTTTGGACACCAAGGGACAATTCAGCATGGCCAATCCACCCAACCTACAGATCTTTGGACACTAAGAGGCAATTTAGCATGGCCAATCCACCCAGCCGGCATATCTTTGGACGAAGGGTGAAATAAACTTTTCAGGACACACTGACATGCAGCAATAGGCCTTTTCATGATCAAAAGTAAATCTTCAAAGTCCTGAAAACCATTCAAACCGATCCTCTTTGTGGGTTTCAGTTTGTTAAAGTGAATCAGGAAGCTTGTGTTGGGGACTTTCCGTTTCAGCCTGTTGCCAGGCGATGAATCTCATACCTTTTCTTTTCACTGGAGAGGTATGCAGGGGGTGGAGTTACCTTCCCACACGGAAAATCCCCACTGCCCAACTCTCAGCTCACTGAATGGCAGAGTGCAGAGGCCATTTGGCCTGTCGTGTTTGTGCCAGCGTGAGCTATCCAGTCAGCCCCACACCTTCCCCCACCCCTCTATTAGCTCACAGCTCCGCAACCTCCTTCCCTTTCAAGAACTTGTCCAATTCCCCTTTAGAGAGTCACCCTCGAATCATCCTCAGCTGTTCTTTCAGGCAGCACGTTCCAAATCATGACAACTATCGCTGAGGGGGCTGATCTCATCCTAGCTCAAACTGGAAAGAAGGCAGAAAATAAAACAGAAAATGCTGGCTGTACCCAGCAGGTCAGGTAGCATCGGTGGAGTGGGAAATACTGGCAAACATACATCAAGGGGCAAGGGACCAATAGTGGAACTGAAGTCCCTGCAATTCTTTTATTCATTTGCAGGATGTGGGCATCGTTGGCTGGGCCAGCATTTTATTGCCCATTCCTCGTTCCCCTTGGGAAAGGCAGTTTCTGCACTTGTTCAGGTTCCGTTTGCTGTCACAGGTGCTGGGACCTTGCAGTTATCATTGCCTCAGTAGCTCGTTCACTTCTGAGTCAGAAGGGATTTTTTTCTCAATTCATTGGTACGACGTGGGTGTTGCTGGGGAGGCCAGCACTTACTGCCCATCTCTGACCAAAAGAAAAAACGCTGGAAAATCTCAGCAGGTCTGGCAGCATCTGTAAGGAGAGAAAAGAGCTGACGTTTCCGAGTCCAGATGACCCTTTGTCAAAGTTCAAAGGCATAGAAAGTGGGAGATATTTATACTGCAGGGTGAGGGAATGAAGGATGAGTCATAGCCACAAAAACAAGGGGAAAGGTTGCTAACAGCAGTCTATAGAGAGAATAGGAGAGAAGAGAAAGAACCTTCTATTCTCTCTATGGACTGCCATTAGCAGCCTTTTCCCTTGTTTTTGTCTCATCCTTCATTCCCTCACCCTGCAGTATAAATATCTCCCACTTCCTATGCCTTTTCGCTTTGACAAAGGGTCATCTGGACTCGAAACGTCAGCTCTTTTCTCTCCTTACAGATGCTGCCAGACCTGCTGAGATTTTCCAGCGTTTTCTTTTTTGGTTTCAGATTCCAGCATCCGCAGTGATTTGCTTTAATTTTATTGCCCATCCCTAGTGCCCTTGAGAGGCTGGTGGTGACAATGGAGTGCAGTGGCCATTTTCAGAGGCAGTTAAGACTTAAGCATTGTTATGGATTCAAGTCTCGCTCCTTAGACGTGAGTGTAACAAACTGATACTCCCAGTGCAGTGCTGAGGGAGAACTGCACTGTTGGAAATGCTTGCCTTCAGGCAAGATGTCAAACAAACAAGCTGTTCTGGTCTCCCCCATGTGAACACTATAGTTAAGAATACCAACCAAACCTTCCACTTTCTCATATGGCTAAAGACATTCACCATGTCTGCTACATCTCTCCAATTTTTACAGATGCACCATAGAAAGCATTCTTTCCGGATGTATCACAGCTTGGTATGGCTCCTGCTCTGCTCAAGACTGCAAGGAACTACAAAAGGGTTGTGAATAAAGCCCAGTCCATCATGCAAACCAGCCTCCCATCCATTGACTCTGTCTACACTTCCCGCTGCCTCGGAAAGGCCCCCACGGACTCCGAACATTCTCTCTTCCACCTGAGATCACACACCAACGGATTCAAGAGCATCTTCTTTCCTGCTGCCATCAGACTTTTGAGTGGACCTACCATATATTAAGTTGATCTTTCTCTACACCCTAGCTATGACTGTAACACTACATTCTGCACCCTATTCTTTCCTTCTTCCCGATGTACTTTATGTACAGTATGCTTTGTATAGTGCTCAAAAAACAATACTTTTCACTGTATCCAAATACATGTGATAATAATGAATCAAATTCAATCAAATTAAATCAACCCTTCCCCCATTCCCATTGACTCTCCAAGGTGGATGTGAAAGACCCCACAGTACTAAGTAGAATAAGAGGAAGGGAGTTCGGCCTGGCAGTCTCAGCCATTATTTCCTACATCAGCAGTGGCCGCACTACAGAAGCTCTTTGATAGCTGTTTAGTACTTTGAGGTGCCCTGAGTTCACTAAAGGTGCTACGTACATTGGTTCTTTGCTCTGGATACCCATTCAAACAGAAAAAACTTTTACAATGAGAAAGAGAAAGGCTGACGTGGGCCTTTTAAAAACAGAAGCATGTAATATTGATAATGAAAATAAGGAAATGGAAGACTTTTTGAATGACTACGATGGAGGAAGAGGTTACTGTATCCAGGAAATGAATAATCAATCGAGGGGTGGAAACTCACTAACGTTTCACAAGCAACAAAAATGGTGTTAGAATGGTGGGCGGCACGGTAGCACAGTGGTTAGCACTGCTGCTTCACAGCTCCAGGGTCCTGGGTTCGATTCCCGGCTCAGGTCACTGTCTGTGTGGAGTTTGCACATTCTCCTCGTGTCTGCGTGGGTTTCCTCCGGGTACTCCGGTTTCTGCCCACAGTCCGAAGATGTGCGGGTTATGTTGATTGGCCAGGTTAAAAATTGCCCCTTAGAGTCCTGAGATGCGTAGGTTAGAGGGATTAGCAGGTAAAATATGTGGGGGTAGGGCCTGGGTGGGATTGTGGTCGGTGCAGACTCGATGGGCCAAATGGCCTCCTTCTGCACTGTAGGGTTTCTATGATTTATTCTAAGAAATAATGGCACCTCAAGACTGACAAATCCCCCAGAGGTTTAGGGGAGGTGATGGCGTGGTGGTATTGTGGTTGGACTAATAATGGGGGCAGCACGGTGGCACAGTGGTTATCACTGCTGCCTCATAGCACCAGGCACCCAGGTTCAATTCCAGCCTCGAGTCACTGTCTGTCCGGAGTCTGCACATTCTCCCCGTGTCTGCGTGGGTTTCCTCTGGGTGCTCCGGTTTCCTCCCACAGTCCGAAAGACGTGCTGGTTAGTGCATTGGCCGTGCTAAATTCTCCCTCAGTATACCCGAACAGGTGCCGGAGTGTGGAGACTGGGGTATTTTCACAGTAACTTCATTGCAGTGTTAATGGATGCCTACTTGTGACACTAATAAATGAAATAAAATTTTAAATCTGGAGACCCAAGGTACTGCTCTGGAGACCCGGATTCAAATTAAACCATAGCGAATGGTGGAATTTGAATTCAATAAAAAAAATCTGGAATTAAAAGATCTGATGGTGACCTTGGAGACATTGTCGATTGTCATAAAAACCCATCTGGTTCACTAATGTCCTTTAGGGAAGGAAATCTGCCATCATCACCCGGTCTGGCCTACATGTGACTCCAGACCCACAGCAATGTGATTGACTTTTAAATGCCCTCAGGGATGGGCAATAAATGTTGGCCCAGCCGGCGACGCCCATCTCCCAGGATTGAATTACACAGAGGGTGGTGGGTGCCTGGGACTCGCTGCCGGGGGAGGTAGTGGAAGCAGATACGACAGTGACTTTTAAGGGGCGTCTGGACAAGTACATGAAAAGGATGGGAATGGAGGGTCCCTGGTAGGTAGGGGGTTTTAGTTCACACGGGCAGCATGGTCGGTGCAGGCTTGGAGGGCCGAAGGGCCTGTTCCTGTGCTGTAATTTTCTTTGTTCTCTGTTCTTTGAATGAAAAAAAGCGACTGGTGTCTTCCACACCAGTGGACAACCTAAATTTTCTAATGAAAACACAGATGCTTTGACCCTGATCCTGCAAATCTTCTTGATCCAGGAACAGGCCCTTGAGAGAAAATTACAAATTAGCACTATTATTTCAGAAAGTTGTCAGAGAGAAATGAGGAAGTTATAAACCTATTAATCCAACAGCTGCTGTGTAGGGAAGTTGATGGAATATGTAATTAAGGTCAGAATGACTCAATACTTAGAGATATCTAAACTGATTCGAGAGAACCAAGATGGATTGCTAAAAAAGTTAGGTCACAGCTAACAAACCCAAGTTAATATTTTGGGGAATCAATTAACTCCATTGACTCTGTCTACACTTCCCGCTGCCTCGGAAAAGCAGCCGGCATAATCAAGGACCCCACGCACCCCGGACATTCCCTCTTCCATCTTCTTCCGTCGGGAAAAAGATACAAAAGTCTGAGGTCACGTACCAACCGACTCAAGAACAGCTTCTTCCCTGCTGCTGTCAGACCTTTGAATGGACCTACCTTGCATTAAGTTGATCTTTCTCTACACCCTAGCTATGACTGTAACACTACATTCTGCACTCTCTCCTTTCCTTCTCTATGAACGGTATGTTTTGTCTGTATAGCGCGCAAGAAACAATACTTGACAATAATAAATCAAATCAAATCAAATAAAGTAGTGGATGGAGGATGCCTACAGATGTAGGCTGGATTCTCTGACCTTGCCCGCAGTTGGGATTCTCCAGTCCCACTGCAGTGAATGGAGATTTAGCTGAGAACCAGATTTTCCATTCTCGCTGGCCAGCAGTGGTGGGACATGTGAGACTGGCTGTAATTCTGGCTGTAATTTATGCAGCCTTCCAAAACGTTATTGACAAGGTTCCACATAACTGGTTGTCAGCTAAAATTATAACTCATGGGCCAGGATTTTAAAGTCTATTTATTAGTGTCACAAGTAGGCTTACATCAACACTACAATGGAGTTACTGTGAAAATCCCCTAGTTGCCACACTCCAGCGCCTGTTCGGGTACACTGAGGGAGAATTTAGCATGGCTAATGCACCTAACCAGCACGTCTTTCAGACTGTGGGAGGAAACCGGAGCATCCAGAGAAAACCCACGCAGACATGGGGAGAACGTGCAGATTCCGCAGAGACAGTGACCCAAGCCAGGAATCGAACCCAGGTCCCTGGAGCTGTGAAGCAGCAGTGCTAACCACTGTGCCATCGTGCCACCCAGCAGGATAGTACGGATGGATCTGTTATACTGAATGGAGATTTAAATGGCTCGCCAAGATCCACTGGAATAGACAGGGTGAGGCCATAATATAAGGAAAGACTAAGTCAGTTAGGATTATATTCATTAGGGTTTAGAAGAGTGAGAGGGGATCTCATAGAAACTTATAAAATTCTAACAGGGTTACACAGGGTAGATTCAGAAAGAATGTTCCCAATGATTGGGGGAGTCCAGAACTAGGGGTCATAGTTTGAGGATACGGGGGAAACCTTTTAGAACTGAGGTGAGGAGAAATTTCTTTACCCAGAGGGTGGTGAATGTGTGGAATTCACTGCCACAGAAAGTAGTTGAGGCCAAAATGCTGTCTGATTTCAAGAAGAAATTAGATATAGCTCTTGGGGCTAAAGGGATATGAGGGGGAAGGGGGAGATCAGGATATTGAATTTGCTGATCAGCCATGACCAAAATGAATGGCGGAGCAGGCTCGAAGGGCCGAATGGCCAACTCCTGCTTCTAGTTTCTAAGCATTATCTTAAACAAAGATATTTTGTATGTAGCATGCGTCCAGAGTAACCAATTCTCAGAGGGAAATAAAGGCAGGATCAGGATATTGAATTTGATGATCAGCCATGATCAAAATGAATGGCAGAGCAGGTTCGAAGAGCTGAATGGTCTACTCCTGCTCCGACTTTCTATGTTCCTATGTTTTTATGTAGCACCCTGGCCATGGAATTGAAGGCAAATGGTTGATCTGGTAAGGCAATTGGTTAAGCAGTGGAAGGATAATGGGTGTATACTCAAATTGGAAGGGAGTGGCTATTCATGTCCAATAAGGATCTTTATTCACTCTAGTCATCAATGACTTTGGCAACACACTAGCGAGCCAACACCCAGGTCTGACAAGATTCGTGGGCATAGTTTTAATCTGGTATGTCTTGGAATATGGAAGATTATGGTGCACTTTGATTGAGGTCTTTTGGATTCTGAAAGGAATTGATAATTTAGGAGTGACGAGGGGGGTGGATCTTTAAAATGAGGGCCAGGCCAAGACCTGGCTGTAGTGCCACAGGAAGTTCAAAGATCTCAGGTCCAGGTCAGTGAATGCACCCTCAAATAACCTGCCCATTATACACCACCAACCTCTCCCACTTCCCAATGCACCACAGCCCCATCGTTCACCCATCAGAAATCCCTTTCAATGAATTCTCAGGAGTTAGTCCAACCACTGTCGCATGGCCCGCACCCACATCTCATAGCATTCACATATTCCAACCAGTCAGCTATGGCAGCTACATCCTCTTTGCCCCAAAAACTATAGAAACACAGGAGTTTTATTGATAGTTCCTGGATGCAGGTTGAGATACGAGTGTTTGAGAGGGATAAATGTTGGCCCAGGACACATGGGGGAGCACCCCCTTCTCATTTTCCATATAGAGGCCGGGGACCTTTTACCCACTTGAGAGGGCAGGTGAGGCCTGGGTTTGACACCCTCATCCAAAAAGACATCATGGTTCCACACAATGAGTATTAATACAGCTTCACTACCATTCTTCGATTTGATTGGCTGGTGAAGATGTACCGCCTTCTCCATAATGTGATGTTAGTGTACCTTTAAGAGATTTTTTTAAAATTCATGCTCACAACCTTAGGTGATGTCATTGTTGGGAGGAAGAAAAAGCTGTGGGCAGGTCAGGTGACAGGGATTCATTCCCTGTTTCGGTTTTGGGAATTGAAGCGTTGAAAGCATCAAGCTGAAAGAGAAGACTCTCTCTCTGTTATTTTTTTGGAAGTTCTGTTGCTTTTCTGAAGGGTGAAAATCTGCTGTTGCTGGACCAGTCTCTCTGGTGTTTTGGGAAACTGTCTTGTCTTCCTCAAGACTGAATCTTCAACCAAATGACTCAATTTCCAGTATCACGTGGGCATTAGTCTGTGCTGTGTTAAACTTGTGAAAAGGGTCTTTTTTTCTATGGGGTTGGTTTGATTGGAACATTGTGCATATCTTTGTTAAGGGCTGTACATTATCATGATTGTTTGCTTCTTGTTTGTAATTGATAAAAAGTTATTGCTAATTTTCTTACAATACATGTTAACTGTATTCTTAAATAAACTTTGCTTTATGAAAGCTCCCCAGTGGGTCACTTGAATCATATCTGAAGTGAAACATCGCATGCTCATCCTAGCCGAATTCAAGATGCAAAATATATGATCCGGGCGGTCTCCATAGAACGCTTTGGAGTTTCCGACCTGAACCATAACAATAGTGATGAGGTCAGTCGAATTGCATTGTAATCTGGGAATTATCAAGGGGGGGCTGTAGCTGCAGTCTCTCGGTGAATTATCTCATTCCAAGATACCATTCCAACACACAAAAAGACGACATGGCCCACGCCCACTTTCATTATTTCATCCGGCGGTTACATCAGGTTCCAGAGAAAGGAAATCCTTTGGAGTGAAATTCTAAATCATAGAATCCCTACAATGCAAAGGGAGGTCATTCAGCCCATCGAGTCTGCACCGGCAACAATTCCACCCAAGCCCTATCCCCGTGACTTTGTAATACAGAGTACTGGGCTAATGGTAAGATACTTGGTAGTGTGGATGAACAGAGAGATCTGGGTGTCCATGTGCATAGATCCCTGAAAGTTGGCACCCAGGTTGATACGGTTGTTAAGAAGGCATATGGTGTGTTAGCTTTCATTGGTAGAGGGATTGAGTTTCGGAGCCAGGAGGTCATGCTGCAACTGTACAAAACTCTGGTGCGGCCGCATTTGGAGTATTGCGTACAGTTCTGGTCGCCGTATTATAGGAAAGATGTGGAAGTGTTGGAAAGGGTGCAGAGGAGATTTACCAGAATGTTGCCTGGTATGGTGGGAAAATCGTATGAGGAAAGGCTGAGGGGCTTGAGGTTGTTTTCGTTAGAGAGAAGGTTAAGGGGTGACTTAATAGAGGCATACAAGATGATCAGAGGATTAGATAGGGTGGATAGTGAGAGCCTTTTTCCTCGGATGGTGTTGGCTAGCACGAGGGGACATAGCTTTAAATTGAGGGGTGAGAGATATAGGACAGATGTTAGAGGTAGGTTCTTTACTCAGAGAGTAGTAAGGGCGTGGAATGCCCTGCCTGCAACAGTAGTGGACTCGTCAACATTAAGAGCATTCAAATGGTTATTGGATAAACATATGGATGATATTGGAATAGTGTAGATTATAGGGGCTTTAGATTGGTTCCACTGGTCAGCGCAACATCGAGGACCGAAGGGCCTGTACTGCGCTGTAATGTTCTATGTTCTATGTGACCTCACATATTTACCCTGCTAATTTACCCTAATATTAAGGGGCAATTTAGCACGGCCAATCAACCTAACCTGCACATCTTTGGAATTCTTCTGCTAACAGAGCACGAGGGCTTGATTGGATAGTCAGCCAAAGTGAGGAGATTGGTGGGTGGCCAAACACCTATCTGCCCCCACCGCAGGACTAGAAACTCCCGCCCAAAGTCAACGTATGTTATGCCGGTCCGTTAGATTTTCTCTCCCAGCCACGGCGATCCCCCGACCACCACCCCATAAAGGCCAGAATGGAACATCTCAGCCTTGGTCGAAAGGTTTCAGAAAGTATCTTGAAGGAGGAGCAGGAAGCCACAAGCTGGCGAGGTTTACGATTGAATTCCAGAGTTTTGAGCCTCAGCAGCTGAGAGCGGAGTGAGATGATTAAAATCAGGCAGGTGCCAGAACTGGAGGAGCACAGAGATCCCAGAGAGTTTGGGTTGGTGAATGGGGAGGGATTGGGCCATGGAGAGAAGGATTGTAAAATCAAGACGTTGCTGTACCAGGAGCCAACATAGATCAGCGAGTGGGTGAGGGGTGATAGTGAATGAATGATTTGACTTGATTTGATTTATTATTGTCACATGTATTAGTATACAGTGAAAAGTATTGTTTCTTGCGCGCTATACAGACAAAGCATACCTTTTATAGAGAAGGAAATGAGAGAGTGCAGAATGTAGTGTTACAGTCATAGCTAGGGTATAGAGAAAGATCAACCTAGTGCGAGATAGGTCCATTCAAAAGTCTGACGGCGGCAGGGAAGAAGCTGTTCTTGAGTCGGTTGGTACGTGACCTCAGACTTTTGTATCATTTTCCCGATGGAAGAAGGTGGAAGAGAGAATGTCCAGGGTGCGTGGGGTCCTTGATTATGCTGGCTGCTTTGCCGAGGCAGCAAGAAGTGTAGATGGAGTCAATGGATGGGAGGCCGGTTTGCGTGATGGATTGGGCTTTGTTCATGGCCCTTTGTATTCCTTGTGGTCTGGGGCAGAGCAGGAGCCATACCAAGCTGTGACGCAACCAGAAAGCATGCTTTCTATGGTGCATCTGTAAAAGCTGGTGAAAGGCGTAGTGGATATACCAAATTTCCATAGTCTTCTGAGAAAGTAGAGATGTTGATGGACTTTCTTAACTATGGTGCCGGCATGGGGTAACTAGGACAGGTTGTTGAAGATCTGGACACCTAAAAAATTGACGCTGTTGACCATTTCTACTTCATTACCAATGATGTAGACAGGGATATGTTCTTTTGTTGGTACAAGTTTGGGGAGGCAGTGATATAGTGGCATTGTCTAGTACTCCAGAGACCCAAGGTAATGCTCTGGGGATCTGAATTCAAATGCCACCATAGCAAATGGTGAAATTTGAATTCAATAAAAATCCAGAATTAAAAGTCTAATCGTGACCATGAAACAATTATTGATGGTTGGAAAATCCCCATCTGGTTCACTAATGTCCTTGAGGGAAGGAAATCTGTCGTCCTTACCCGGTCTGGCCTACATGTGACTCCAGAGCCACAGCAATGTAGTTGACTCTTAAAATGCTCTCAGGGATGGGCTATAGATGCTGGCCCAGCCGGTGACGCCCACATCCCATGAACGAATTAGAAAAAAAGGACGCAGACATCATAAATTTAGGGAGAATGGAATGTGGGAGTCTAGAAATAGGAGCTATGGAGTGGTGGAAAGACATGGATGAGGAGTTCAACAGAAGGTGGACTGTGTGGTCCATCAAGATGGCTCACCACCATGTCCCCAAGGACAAGTTCTCTCCTTGCTAGTGACACACACCCGAGCAATGAATGAAGAGAGAGAGAGAGAGAGAGACAAAACCACACAGGAAGGAAACAGTCATTTAATTTTCCTCTGGGGCATTTATTCCTTTGTTTCTCCTTTATAACAAATCCAAATCTTTTACAAATCACATTATTCAGAAGCCATTCTCTTATCTCACATGGACTTCAGAATCTCTCTGAAACCCCACTGCCCTCTTGATCATGGAGTCACCATCACACCATTGACAGTATCTTTCCCCAAATACACAATTCACTGCCCAGTGCCCCCGTGAGAGACAGCAATGGTCATTCCGATATAATCCGGCATTCTTGGCTTAATGCCCCTTTTCCTTAACTTTATCCACCAACACCGACCCAACCAAACACAGGAAAACCTTTATTTAAGCAAATCTTGATTAAAATATGCAAATCTTAAAACAACGCAGCCTTAAAATGCAAAACCACACAAACTCCAGCAGGTGATTGGTTAGCCCTGATGTCTATGCAAGCTAAAATGAGTTAATAATCCGTGAAAAAATCTCCCGCTTTTGGGAAAAGTTCTGGTTATAAATCCGGCAATGCAAAAAATATTAAAAGAGTAGTCACAGCTTTTCAATGTCAATTGCAAATCAGCCTAAAATTTAAAAAGTGGCCCTAACAGCGACCTTTCCCACCGCAACACGCCCTTATTCAAACACAAGGTTCCTCAGCAAAAAATATGCAACGATTTCTATTGTTTAAAGCTGCAGCAACTCTATTGCAGACTGACAGAAGAATTGGGGAAACTGTTTGCAAAACTGCCCAGTTCCGCAGGGACGTCCTGTCATTGGGGCCTAGGTTGTGAATGGGAGCCCTGGTGTGGCCTGTAAAAGGTGAGGCATTGGCATGGGGTCACTTGATACAAAGTGCAGCCAATTCTCCAGCTCAGGGCTTAATACCCCGCCTGCCCCATCTGACTCCCTCTCCACCACTCCCCCCAATCCCCTCCCATCCCCCCACCATTTTGATTGGAAAGCTAACAAGATGGGATCGCCTTTATTAGATTATTTGACAGATTGAAGCCACTGCGACCAGCAAACACCAGTGGGATGGTTGTGGTGGGGGGTGGGTTTAGAATTGGCTTGTGTGTCTCTGTGAGAGGATCAAAGGGAATGAAGAGAGAAATATTTTCACCCTCGACTGTGAGTTAAAGTTGGCAGTGAAGGATATGAATCTGTCTACAGGGAATTTGTCCAAGGCTTTAATAAAGTCAGACGTATTTTATTCCAATATTGGATGAAGGATTTTCATCCTGATCATTAATACGCGTTTGCTAATATTGCACAGCAAGATTCCAATGTGAATGCCGGGTGTGCCGGCCTCCCTGCCTACCTAGCCCCAGACGGTTGAGGCCAGTGGACATTTGTTTCACCTTCTGGTTCTTGTGTTCCGTTTCTCCGGGTCTGCCCGATTCCCTAATCCCCTCTCGCCTGTCAGGCCTGGTGTCTCTCGATCTGAACTGCTTGAGGGTGAGGGGAATGATGGGTCTGTTGATGGGGGTGAGACAAGTTGGAACAGGCTCGTGTGGAGCATGAACACCGCACGGATCGGTTCACAGAATCGGTACGGCCCTGGAGGCCACTCGGCCCCACCGTGACAGTGCTGGCTCTCTGCGTAAGCAGTTCACTTAGTGCCACTCCCCTGCCTTCTTCCCAAACCCCTGCGCATTCTTCCATTTCGGATAACAATCCAACTCCTTCTTGAATGCCTCGATTTGAATTTGCCTCCGCCGCACCCTCAGGCAATGTGTTCCTGATCTTTAACCACCTAACCCCCGCCCTCCCCTCATTGGTGTGCAGTGCGGCCTGTTCTGGAGTTGTACATTCTATGGAATAGTCATCGATCTCTCCTCAAGATTCTCTCAAGTCCATCCTCATACACCAATCAAAGGTGAAACAGCCTCAGCGAGACATTCACTCAAAGCCCAGAGCAGATGTCTCGGAGTTTTTGCATGAATAGTTTTGAATCTCTGTGAAAAGACTGCCAAATTCAACTTCCCTTTTCTATTATAAACCTTTTGCTAAATTCTTCTTGAACATCTGAACTGCGCCCTTTATATGTTTCAGACTATTATTGAAAGATACCAGAGCACTCCTCTCCCTGATAGAAGCTGCATCTCCGAACCACCAGCAGTCTACATTCCCGTGTGCACATTTTCCCTCCAGTCTTACTACCTATCCCACATGTTAAGCTTTGCCTTTCCACCTGAGTTTCTCAATGAAGATCAAATATATACTGGGTTTTGTTCAAATTAATGCTCCTTCCCGAAAAAATTTCAAAAGGAAAGTGGATATCTACATTTGGAAATGAAAATAATGGCAAGAATAAAGAGCAGAAGGGATCAATTGGTACCATTAAACAGCCAGCACAGGTATAGTGGGCTGAATGGCCTCCTTCAGTGCTCCAAGGCTCTTGACGTGTGATTAAAATTGAGACCTCACTATAATACCTCAACTTGATTGGTTACAGTGCAGAAGTTCACCATTTGCCTTCCATACTGTGGGATTTGACGAGTTTAAGAATAGAAATTACACATTTTATATATTTTTTCTCTTCTGTCAAGCTGTCACAATGGACTGGCAAAAAACGGTTCACAACTGATTCCCTGAGTAGTTAAGGATTAGCATGTGGTAGAAGCAAAGTGAAACTAGCCCTTTGTACCAATCGCCCCCCTCACTGTCTGATTTCCAACTATTCCTACTCTTCTTTATACCGCACTTGTTGTTCATTGGAGGATGGAAAGATCGAGAAGATTTTGTCAAGTTTTTATTTTCAGAGAATAGATGTTTTTAACTTTGTGTGTGTGAAAGAACTGCAATAAAAAGACAGACACTTGGGCGGGATTTTCCAGCCGCGCTCACCCGAAGGCCAAAAATCCTGCCCGAGGTCAATGGACCTTTGCATGGTCTGTGTCCCGTCCGCTACAATTCCCCTGGCGGGCAGGACGGGAAAATTCCACTCTAGACTTGGGTTCCCAACTCTGGTTGGACATATTCCGGCAGGTTGTGTTGTGTGACCTCCCTCCTCTGCCCACACAGTCCCATCATTGGTTGTCCAACCTGTCCATTCCCCACCTCCCAATAGTAAACCCGTCTCATAGCTAGCAGATTAGTTGATGCTTGCAAACAGACTTGTTATCCCTTTTCCAATTTAGCCAATAACAAAAAAAGACACACCGAACATTTTTGAAATGTGGCCATAGATTTTCTCCTCTAGAAATGTCCTGGTGATTAATCTTTAATTTTTGTAGGTTCCAGGACAGCCCCGGAGCTTTGGCAACCCTGCAATGAAGCTTTCCCATTCACTGCTCATAATACAAGGAGTTGTTATTGGATTGAGGCCTCATTGCTAGGCCCCATGAACCGGGCAAACCTTTTATATTTCTGTCAGTCACACATTGGTCACTTCCATTGTCCAAAATAAAACACAAGGATAAAATTCCCTCCCTTTATTGCGAAAAGATTTTCCCCATCTACAGTCAGCAATCGCCATTCCGTAACAAATAAAAATGATCAGGAAGCAATGTCATTTTCTCATAAGTTGATTATAGGCAAAACTAGCTTCAAACAAATTAATCAATAGCCAAGAATACAGCTGTAATGTGATGCTTCTGTAAGGTGTGGTGTTTTAGGAAAATAAACTGGTAACACTATAACTGGCTCAAATCTCGAACCTCAAAATATGGGGATGGGAACAAAATCACTTGACATCTAAAAACAAATTGCAAAGGAACAATTTTTAACCCAATTTATCTACTTCTGCTTCTGAATGTGGCCAATGCTAGCCAGGCCAACATACATTGAGCATCCCTCGTTGACCTTTGAGAAGATGGTGTGGGCCTTCTTCTGAAATTGTTTTAGCTTGTGGAGTGATGCTCCTTGCAGCCTGCAGTAGGCGGGGTGGAACGCAGAGAGACAAGGGGTGTGTGGAGGGTGGGGGGGGGGGGGGGGGGGGGGTGAGAGTGGGTGGTGGGGGGGATGGTGAGAGGGGAGGGGGAGAGAGGGTGTGGCCAGAGTTCTAGGATCATGACCCAGTATTAATGAACAAACGGAGGTTATAGGTTCAAATCAAGATGGGGTGTGTGGCTAATGGATAGGTCAGTATCTAAGAGAGAAGGGCAGGTTTATATAACAAGTGGGAGACATCATGGGACACAAAGAAGGGTCCCAATCTCAAACCATTGCCCTAATTTGGTTCCCTTTTGGATGTTGTGAATTTTCAGAACTCTACCATTCAATGCAGTGTTCTGGTGTCCAGTTACTCATGATACCCTGTCCCAGTCTACATTCCTTTGGGATTCCTAGGATTGAATCAGACCTGTGTGGCATTTTACTCTTCACGTCTCCTCGTGTCTCAATGTTTACAAGTTTGAAAATGCAGATTTTTTTTTAAGGAAGGGCCTGGAATTGAGGAGATGTTGTTCCCCCACACCCCCAGTCCCCACTCCCCACTGTCCCCTGTCACAACTCTGGTGGGAGACCCAGGAACGGATCTTGGAGAGGAATGCCGGACACGGCTGCGTTTTGCCAAGTCCCCCTCGGGAATGGGATCAGAACATCTCTGTGGAAATTCAATTCTTTTTTTGGGGGGGGGGGAGCAAAATGAATCGTGTCAAAGATCAGGGTGATCTACTATATTTATATAAAACAAAATCAGTGAAGACAAATCTTTAACACAAGAGAAGGAAATTATGATAGTCAGATAAGGAGCCAGCTCTCAATGGTTAACAATCATACCCAAGGTTAATAGAAATCAGTAGTTGCAATTAATGTATGATTTAATTGTGGAGCGAAGCCAATCAGGATGAGTTTGACCCTCCATCATGAGTCCATCCTCACCCTTAGTGCGCTGCAATCAAAGAGAAAGAGTTCACATCAGCTTGACAATTAATACAAAATTTTGAAATTTCAACAATTTTTTTAAATGTTGCTTTCCTCTGGTTTCTGTATGTAAACAATTTGTGTAGATTTATTTTTTAAAATCTTTCATAGAACATAGGCATCACTGGCTATAGAATCATAGAATACCCACAGTGCAGAAGGAGGCCATTCAGCCCATCGAGCCTGCCCCGACAACAATCCCACCCAGGCGCTATCCCCGTAACCTCAAATATTTACCCTGCTAATTTCCCTGACACTAAGGGGCAATTTATCATGGCCAATCAACCTAAACCACACACCTTTGGACTGTGGGAGGAAACCGGAGCACCCGGAGGAAACCCACGCAGACACACAGACTCCACACAGGCAATGACCCAAGACAAGCCCCTGAGTGTCAGCCTGGAGATTGTGCTCAAGTCTGAGTTTGTGGAACCCACAACCTTCCGATTCAGAAACAAGAGCGTTAACTCATTGAGGCACAGATGACAGAAACTTAGAGGTTCAATTGGGACTCTGTCTGCAATTTCCATCAAAGGCAAAGTTAAAAAACCATGGTGGGTGCATTAACAACATTACCGTAAATAGTGAGCAAAACACACCCCTTTCTTTACCTGCTAACGTTCCCCCCATCCCCACTTTACAGGGTTAAAATTACAAGGATGGGTTGCATAGACTGGGATGTGAGTTTTGAAAAGGAGGCATTGTTTCTTTGGGAGCTAACGGGCAGCAAGGTTTTGGATGAGATTGAGTGTAAAGAGGAGGAGGTGGGTAGTTGGTCAAGAACATAAATACCCCACGGACCCATTGGGCTGAATGACCTTTTGGCATCAGGGAACATTTATATTGAATTTTCCCTCAGGACATAGCTGGGTGGGGAGAACCCGTGGTAGGGTGGAGGGCACATAGGCGGTGAGAGGATAACGAATGGATACGTAGAGTTTATTATAGCCTGTACACGGGCTTTGAGATTGGTAGGGGTAATACATTAGGTCTTTCTTCATTTCTTGCTTTGTTAAGTTCTTTGGGTAGAGCATGTACCACGTGCAACAGACCTTCCTTATCTAGAGGGCAAATGATAGCGCGATCCGTAGCACAGGTGGGTAGTGGCTCTAGCCTTGAACCTCTGCAGGCTCGCCTGCTTTGCAGGATTACAGAATGCTGGACAATGTTAGTGTAATTCAGAGACACGGGGGATTCCACAACAGTAATAGCAGCGAATGTCAAGAGGAGATGGTTAGATTCTCTCTCTTGCTGGAGATGGTCATTGCCGGGCACTTGTATGGAGTGATTTCCTCAGTAGCCAGCCAAACCTGAACATTGTCCAGGTCTTGCTACACGTGGGCATCAGCTACTCTGAAATGGGAGACTTGTTAATCACACCAAGAGCAAGAAAACTAAAACATACGTTTGCAGTCTAATTGGTGACGGCTGGCTGTTCCTGCGATCTGAGTTCCATTCGGGTAAGTGCACCAACAGAACCCCGTGCTGGGCCAACACTGCTTCACCTCATAGTTGCCCTCCTCATCACATTTAGGGCGGAAGACTCCAGGCTTCAAGTCGGCTTGCTTGCGGCGTCTCTCACACTCGGTGTCGGCTTTGAGCACTGGACGAGGGAAGGCAATGTTTGACATCAGAATGATGTTCTTCACACCCCAAGGTCCTTTGCTTGCAGTTCCTTCCCCAAATTCCTCCATGGGCCTCTTCCTTCTTCCCTATCTCTGTCACCTCCTCCAGCCCTACAAGCCTCCGGGGTCTCGGCATTCCTCTCTTTCTAACCTCCTGCGCATTCTTGATTCTAATTGCACCATTGGTAGTGGTTCCTTCAGTTGCCTAGGCCATCGGCTCTGGAATTTCCTCCATAACCCTGTCTGCCTCCCTAGCTCACTGTTTCTTTAAAGTTAACTTTCTGATCAAGCTTATCCTGGTGTCCCTTTATGTGGCTTGGTGCCCATCACCCCTGTGAAGTAGGTTGGGATATTTTATTGTATTAAAGGTGCTATATCAATGCACATTACTGTTGTTGCTTCCCCCCCTCATTAAAACTGATGCCTCTAACTCCCCATTCAAAGCACACATGATTGGGAGACGTCTCTGGAGTTGGGATTTGTAACTCTGCTGACTGCACGTTTTCCGGTAAGAGAGGGGATCAGGATATCCTGAGGGACCGGGAACGAGGGGTCAGTATCCTAACATCCACAGCAAAGACTAACATCGGCCCATCGCCCTAACATCGGTGCAGACTCGATGGACCGAATGGCCTCCTGCTGCACTGTAATGCTTCTACGAAGGTGAAGGGGACACTGGACAAGTCTCCAATGGCATAACAAAAGAACTTAAGAGTCCTTTCTTGAGAAGATGTGTAGGTGAAAACCTACACTCAAAGCTCAGCATTCTAGAACATTCCTGATCTTGTGCTTGAGTTCCTATGGAATGTGATCCCGTGTGGAATAAGCAGATCAGTTTTGAACTCAGCAATGTTGATATTCCATGGGGGCAGTCTCGGAGCTCTGGGATAAGATGGAACCTAAGCATGGGGTTACGGTCCAAAGATATTCAGGTTAGGTGGATTGGCCCTGGTGAAATGCCCATTGGTGTCCAAAGTATGTAGGTTAGGTGGATTGGCCATGCTAAATTGCCTCTTAGTGTCCAAAGATGTATAAGTTAGATGGATTAGCCATGCTAAATTGCCCCTTAGTGTCCAAAAGGCTGTAGGTTAGGTGGATTGGCCATGCTAAATTGCCCATTAGTGTCCAAAAGTATGCAGGTTAGGTGGATTGGCCATGCTAAATTGCCTCTTAGTGTCCAAAGATGTATAAGTTAGATGGATTAGCCATGCTAAATTGCCCCTTAGTGTCCAAAAGGCTGTAGGTTAGGTGGATTGGCCATGCTAAATTGCCCCTTAGTGTCCAAAGATGTATAGGTTAGGTGGATGCACCATGCTAAATTGTCCCTTAGTGTCCGAAGTTGTGTAGGTTAGATGGATGGGCCATGCTAAATTGTCCCTTAGTGTCCGAAGTTGTGTAGGTTAGATGGATGGGCCATGCTAAGTGCATAGGGTTGCGAGTTGTGAGGTGAATGTTGGAGTTCAGTTCAAAAATAGATACTGAAATGAAATATTGATATCAGTAAAAGTGAGTAAGGAGCTGTTGTCATGCGAACCCAACTAGTTCACTAATATCCGTTTAGCAAAGAATCCTGCTGTCCTTACCTGATATGAGCCTAAATGTGACTCCAGTCCCACACCACCATGGTCGACTGTTGACTGTCCTCAGAAGTTGCCCATCAGGGCCCTGAGTTTCTTCAAGGAATATCCCACAGAGAGGAGGACTTCAAAGAAGAACTTCCACCATCCCCTTTACCGATGAACGTAGCTCTCGCCCACAATGCCCACATCCCGAGAATCAATCATAATACCTCCCCAGAAAAGATAACTGTTGGTTTTGTCTCTCAAGTTGACTTTCTTTGTCTTTGTGTTTTGTGAAATGTGTGTGGTCAGAACTGGGTCCACTTCTTTGAGTGAGCAAATAATTGTCAATAATGGCTCAGTTCTTTTTGTGCCGATTGGTTTCAGCTTGGCTCTGTGACCTTAGAATCCCATGGTTGAACCTTGTCCTTTAAGCACAGAAGGAGGTCTTTCAACACATCTTGTCTGTCTCCTTTTCTCAAGATCAATCCAACCCTAATCCCACAGACGGGTTTTCACCTTGTACTTTCTGAATCAAGGCTTTCACTAGTTTTCCATTCAATAGCCAGTTCCTGCCTCAGTAACTCCCCGTGGCACAAGTTCCCAGCCAGTGTGGAGATGTTTCTTCTAAACTCTATGCATCCATAAGGTCATAAGTCGTAGGAGCAGAAGTAGGCCCTTCGACCTATTGAGTCTGTTCCACCTCTCAATGGAATCATGATCTGATATGATAATCCTCAACTCCACTTTCCTGCCTTATCTCCATGACCCTCGATTCCCTTACTGATTAAAAATCTGTCTATCTCAGCCTTGAACATACTTAACGATGGGACCCGGGTTCGATTCCCGCCTTGGGTCACTGTCTGTGCGGAGTGTGCACATTCTCCCCCGTGTCTGCATGTGTTTCCTCCGGGTGCTCCAGTTTCTTCCCACAGTCCAAAGATGTGCGGATCAGGTGGATTGGCCATGCTAAATTGACCCTAAATGTCAGGGAGGCTAGCTGGGGTAAATGCATGGGGTTTGGGGATAAGGCCTGGGTGGGACTGTGGTCGGTGCAGACTCGATGGGCTGAATGGCCTCCTGTAGGATTCTATGATCCTATGACCCAGCCTCTACAGCCTTCTGCGGTAAAGAATTCCACAGATTCACTCCCCTCTTGAGAGAAGAAATACCTCCTCATCCCCGTCTTAAGTGTGTGACCCCCTTACTCTAAGATTGTGTCCTCTGGTTCTGGACTCTCCCACAAGGGGAAACAACCTTTCCCTTTAATCAATTCCCTAATCAAAGGCACATCAGACATTTACAAACCTCAATGAATTCTTCTCTACTCCAGTGCAAATATTCCCAATAATTCAGGTCTGTCCTCATAACATTGACGTATCCCCAGAATCATTCTGGTGAACCCAGCCTGTACACATGCTATGGCTAAGGCTCTTTGGCTTGAGCCCCCACTCCCCATTTGCACGCGTTTCTCACTAATCATGGTGATCAATGAGTCAGAACTTATTGTGTCACAAATGGTGCCACTGAGTTTACAACAGGCCCAGGCAGGAGATGAGGAAAAACCCCAGTAGCGGAGAACTTGGGGAACCCCAGATCCAAAATTACCCATTCTTCGGAGCACATTACACTCACCAGACATCCAGCAGAACTTTCCAGTCCTGGCACAGGTGGGGCATCGTCGTGGGCGGGACGAGAAAATTTGCAGGGCCGTTAAAAGACGGGCATCCCTCCAAATTTCCCACCCCTGCCTGTGACCCTACCACCAGCATTGGGGGCGGGAGGGGGGAGATCCCACCCAGCTGCCGGAATTTTACCGCCTCGCCCACCCGAGGCTCGTAAGATCCCGCCCGAGGCCAACAGAGAATGCCCGGTTCTGCGCCCCGATTCTGGAGTGGGCAAGCCAGTAAAATTCCGGCCCGCATGTCTCAAAACCACTTCTGAATTTTATTGCTTTGAGCTGGTTCTGCTGTTCTGAGCAATGTGAGTGAACAGCCTGAAGACACCATCCCTAACCCAGATCGAATCTTTGCTCTGCGTATGGGGTGGGGGAAAGGGAGGGCTAGTCTCACCGTTACACTGACACCCAAACGCTGAACCACACTGGTCCTTTCCAATCCCCGCATTCGCCACGGATTAAACATTAGTTGCCATAGTTACCCTTCAATGCAGGAATGACATTGGGAGATTTGGCCTCCTTCGGCTTGATTTCATCTGGCAGGTTAGCCATCATTGGTTTCATCACAATGCTTGAATAAATCATTCTCCCTGTCGCAGACACAAATAATGCAGCAGTTTAATATAACATTACAATGATGCACTTGGCACCAATTCTCCAGAGCAAGTTGGTGCCGATGTGGTTTGCGCACTATACCCATCATCCTCTATGACTGTGGATCTTTTTTTTTTATTCATTCGTGGGACACGGGCGTCGCTGGCTGGCCATTTATTGCCCATCCCTAGTTGCCCAAGGGGCAGTTAGGAGTCAACCACGGTGCTGTGGCTCTGGAGTCACATGTAGGCCAGACCGGTTAAGGACAGCAGATTTCCTTCCCTGAAGGACATTAATGAACCTGATGGTTTTTTCCGACAATCGACAATCAGTAGATTCTCAATTCCAGATATTTTTTATTGATTCAAATTCTAACATCCGCCGTGACAAAATTCGAATCCAGGTCCCCAGAACATCAGTTGAGTTTCTAGATTAATAGTCTAGTGATAATACCACTAGGTCATCGCCACCCTCTGTAGTGCATCCTGGTCCAGCCTCAATCTCAAAACTCCCACCCTTCTTTTCAAATCCCTCCATGGTCTCACTGAAACCGTAGCCAGACAAACCCCCCCTCTCCCCGAGTTATCCGCCCTCTCCCAACTCCGTCATCCCTGACTTGATTCAGGCCATCGCTGGCAGCCATGTCTTCAGCTGCCTTGGACTTTAGCTCCGAATCCCCTCTGAATCCTCTGCATCTACTTACCTCTCTCTCCTTAAAATGTACATCCTAGATCAGGGTTTTGATGACTTCTAATAACAGGGTTATAGATAGGCCTAGAAGGTAGGGACAACTTGTGGGGCCGAAAGGCCTGTTTGTGCTGTAGTTTTTCTATGTTTCCATGTTTCTAATATCTCATTATGTTGCTCAGTGTAAAATACTGCCTGTGAAACACATTGGGATATCTTACTGGGTTCAAAATGCTTTGTTGATGTAAACCCCTCTTGTGACATCCATTGAATGATTTAAAGGGAAAGGCCACAGCACTAGTTAGCAAGTGATGTCTTTATGAGTACTTTGTGAGTTTTCTTTTATTCATTTGTGGGATATGGGCATCGCTGGCTGGCCAGCATTTATTACCTATCCCTAGTTGCCTGAGGTCAACTATGTTGCTGTGGCTCTGGAGTCACAAATAGGCCAGACCAGGTAAGGACAGCAGATTTCCATCCCTAAAGGACATAAGGGGTGGCACGGTGACACAGTGGTTAGCACTGCTGCCTCACAGCATCAGGGACCTGGGTTCAATTCCCAGCTTGGGTCACTGTCTGTGCAGTGTCTGCATGTTCTCCCCGTGTCTGTGTGCGTTCCCTCCGGGTGCTGGTTAGGTGCTAGATTCTCCCTCAGTGTACCCGAACAGGCGCTGGAGTGTGGCGACTACGGGATTTTCACAGTAACTTCATTGCAGTGTTAATGCCAACCTACTTGTGACACTAATAAGTAAACTTAGTGAACCAGATGGGTTTTTCGGCCAATCAACAATGGTTTCATGGTCATCAGTAGATTCTTAATTCCAGATACTTTTTATTGAATTCAAATTCAATAAAATTGGGATTCGAACGCGGGTCCCCAGAACATTAGCTGAGCTTCTGGGTTAATAGTCTAGTGATAATACCACTAGGCCATTGCCTGCCCTTTATTGTGAGTGGATCTCTCTCAGTATGCTCAGCCAGGTCTGCTCACCAGCCTTTGGAGCAGAGTCACTGCACCCACACAGCAGTGACCTCCTGGTGTCTGGGAAATGGGATTCCCATCCATTGCTAGAGAGGGAGGAACAAGAGCATTTGGATCAGGCAGGGACACAGCTGGTGAGGGAAGCAGGATCAGTAGCCATGTGGGAGCTGAGGAGATTCCTTGGAGGGAAGGAAGCTACAGCTGTTCTGGAAAAGTAGGGGCCATAGAATCAGAGAACAGAAGGAGTCCAGTCTTCCCATCCTGCCTCTTTGAAAGAGTGATCCAATTTTCCCAATCCCACTGGTCATAGAATCCCTACAGTGCAAAAGGAGGCCATTCAGCCAATCGAGTCTGTACTGACCACAATCCCACCCAGGCCTTATTCCTGTAACCCTACATGTTTACCCTACTAATCCCCTGACACTAATCGTCAATTTAGCACGGTCAATCCACCTAACCTGCATATCTTTGGACTGTGGGAGGAAACCGGAGCACCCGGAGGAAACCCACGCAGACACAGGGAGAATGTGCAAACTCCACACAAACAGTCACCCAAGCCAGGAATCGAACCCAGGTTCCTGGTGTTGTGAGGCAGCAGTGCTAACCGCTGTGCCTGTGCCACACTCAGTTTTGCCCAACACAGGGAGGTCTCCCAAACAGTAATGAGATCATTTCCAGATAATTTGTTTAAATTTAATGATGTTTCATGATGTTGTTGAGGAATAAATATTGGCTCAGCCCACCAACGGAGACTGTCCCTATTTTTCAAAATAGTTCTGTGGAGTCTGTTATGTCCACCTAAGAGAATACACCTCAAGTTATTTCATTGACTGGGACGTTATAGAATCCTACAGGGCAGAAGGAGGCCATTCGACCCATCGAGTCTGCACCGACCACAATCCCGCCCTATCCCCGTAACTCCATGCATTTACCCTAGCTAGTCCCCCTGACACCAAGGGGCAATTTAGCATGGCCAATCCACCTAACCTGCACATCTTTGGAGTGTGGGAGGAAACCGGAGCACCCGGAGGAAACCCATGCAGACACGAGGGGAACGTGCAAACTCTTTGAAGTATTTAAGACCTCCACCCAATCACTGCAGCCTTTTTACCATTTAGCATCAATCCCTCAATTAAAATCAATGATTTGCTCATTTATCTCACTTGTGTTTGTGGTGAGCACAAATTGGTTATCATTTTGTATATATAACAACAGTGGTTATACTTCAGAAGGAGTTAATTGACTGGTGCTCAACATATTTAATTCATTCTTCCACAGGATAAGGGTGCCATTGGCCAGGCTAGGCATTTGTTGCCCTTGAGAAGGTGGTGGTGAGCTGCCACCTTGAACTTCTTCAGTCCATGTGGTGTAGGTACACCCACAGTGCTTTTAGGGAGGGAGCTTAGGGATTTTTGACCCAGTGAAGGAACAGCCGATATATTTTCAAATCGGGATGGTGAGGGGCTCGAAGGGGAATTTGCAGGTGGTGGAGTTCCCAGGTATCTGCCGCTCTTGTCCTTCCAGATGGTAGAGGTTGTGGGTTTGGAAGGTGTTGTCGAAGGAGTCTTGGTGAGTTGCTGCAGTGCATCTTGTAGATGGAACACTCTGGCCGCAGTGTGCGTCAGTATGGGGGCGGGCGGGGGCAGGGGGAGTGAATGTCGAAGGTGGTGGATGAGGTGCCAATCATATAAAGCATATCACAGATACATACCGTTGTGTTTAGGTTGAGGTTCAGGTTTGGGGGGACTGGTTGTCGGGACTGGCTTCTTCTCCTGAATGAGCTGAAAGAGAAGCCAGTTTCGGAGCCAAGTTTCGAAGTCCTGTAAACAAAAGATATATCACCAGGTCAGTATCTGATGGCTTGAGTCCTCTGAACTGCATTGTGGGTTTACTTTTGCTGGCGGGAGGCAGACATTTTAATGTTAGGTATCGAAGCATCTCTCAAACCAAGCTCAAACACTGAAGGGAAAAGTTTCCACAAACTTTAAACATTCAAATGGTTCAGGAAGAGTAGACGCAGAGAAGATGGTTCCAATTCTTCACACAGAAGCTCCTGGAGGTGTGGCACGCTCTCCCACAGAAAAGCAGTATAGAATAGAAGGATCATAGAATTCCTACAATGCAGAAGGAAGCCATTCGGCCCATCGAGCCTGCACCGACAACAATCCCACCCAGGCCCTATCCCCATGTATTTCCCATGACACTAAGGGGAAATTTAGCATGGCCAATCCACCTAACCCACACATCTGTGGAGTGTGGGAGGAAACTGGAGCACCCGGAGGAAACCCATGCAGACGCGGGGAGACCGTGCAAACTCCACACAGTCATCCAAGGCCGGAATTGAACCCAGGTACTTGGCGCTGTGAGGCAGCAGTGCTAACCACTGTGCCTCCGTGCCGCCCCAGTAGATGCCAGCTCAGTTATACATTTTCAAAGTTGAGGGTGATAGATCTTTGCTAGCCATGGGTATCAAGGAATTATGGAGCCAGGATGGGATTAAGGCACAGATCAGCCATGATATCACTGAATGGCAGAACACACTGGAGGGGCTGAATGGCCTCTTCCAGTTCATGAGTTGTGGGAGAAACTAAAACTAAAGAGACCTGGAAACATAGAATATAGGAGAAGGAGGAGGCCATTCAGCCCTTTGAGCCTGCTCTACTATTCATTATGATCATGGCTGATCATCCAATTCAATAGCCTAATCCCGTCTTCCCCCTTTGATCCACTTCGCCCCAAGAGCTATATCTAACTGCTTCTTGAAAACATATGTTTTGACCTCAATTGCTTTCTGGGTAGGGAATTCCACAGGCTGACCACTTGTTGCGTGAAGAAATTTCTCCTCATCTCCGTCTTAAACTTCCTACCCTGTATCCCAATGCTATTACCCCTGATTCAGGACATCCCCACCATCGGGAACATCCTTCCTGCTTCTATATTGTTTAGACCTGTTAGAATGAGAGAAATCAGTGTAAGACAGACACTAATAAATCCAAGAAGAATTCAGGAAAAATTTTGTCAACCAGAGACTGGGAGTTTGCTATAAGACCATAAGACCATAAGACATAGGAGTAGAATTAGGCCAATCGGCCCATCGAGTCTGCTCTGCCCTTCAATCATGGCTGATATTTTTCTCATCCCTATTCTCCTGCCTTTTCCCCATAACCCCTGACCCCCTTATTAATCAAGAGCCTATCTATCTCTGTCTTAAAGACACTCAATGACCTCCACAGCCTTCTGCGGCAAAGAGTTCCACAGATTCACCAATCTATCATTGGGAGCAGTTGAGGTGAATAGTGTAGATGCATTTAAGAGGAAGCTAATAAGTTGCATGAGGGAGAAAGGACTAGAAGGTTATGCTGATGGGGTGAGGTGGGAGGAGGCACGTGTGGAGCCTTAACACTAGCATGGACCAGTTGGGCCGAATGGCCTTTCCCAGTGGTGTAAGGTCGATGTAATCCTTTGCGACAAAGCACTAACCTGCCATTCGGATTCGGTCATGCTCTCTCTCAGTAGGTCGATGTTAGCGGAGAAGGAGCTGTTGAATTCAGGAATCGCCTTGCTTGTGTTCTCCTTCTGCCATTGAAAAAGCAACATCATGTCATATTTGGCTAACCGTTTAACCAAAGGTGTAGTCACCCATTCTTCAACGATATTAAACCTTCTGTTCAGATTTGAGCTACACACAAACAGCCTTAAAGTCCGTCAAGTGCTTTTTCTTCCCTCGCGGTTGGGAAATTTACGTGAATGATCAAAGCCTTCAATATCTTTTGGGCCATTCTTCCCACATTCAGGTCACAATATGGAGACATGTTGGTGCTATAGAACCATTTGACCCATCCAGCGTATTCCAGCTCTTTGAAAGAACTATCTGATTAGTCCGGCATTCATTGCCCATCCTTTTCCCATAACTCCTCAAATATAACCTTTCAAAATCATTTTTAAAGACCCTTTATAAACCACTAGATCCGCCCCAGCTGGAGGATCATACCTACTTCCGAACACCATTAGGTTGGCTGACTTGGAGAGGTGATGGCCTAGTGGTATTATTGTTAGACTATTATTGCAGAAACTCAGCTAATGTTCTGGGGACCCGGGTTCGAATCCCGCCACGGCAGATGGTGAAATTTGACTTCAATAAAAAACATCCGGAATTAAGAATCTACAGGCGACCATGAAACCATTGTCGATTGTTGGAAAAACCCATCTGGTTCACTAATGTCCTTTAGGGAAGGAAATCTGCCATCCTTACGTGGTCTGGCCTACATGTGACTCCAGAGCCACAGCAATGTGGTTGATTTTCAACTGCCCGACAAGGGCAACTAGGGATGGACAATAAATGCTGGTCAGCCAGCGACGCCCGTGTCAAATAATCAAATGAATTTTAAAAAAGAATTTGGCCAGAATCTTACCACCGTTCATGCTGATGGGATTTTCCCATCCCCGCCGCAGTGAATGGAGATTTGGCTGGTCGTCAAATTCTCTGACCTTGATGCGCCATGAGTGCAAACGACCAGTAAGGTCGCGGTCTTTGGAGAGGGTGCGGAGGGGATTTATCAGAACGGTGCCGGGGATAAAGAGCTTCAGTTATGTGGCGGGTCTGGAGAAGCTGGGTTGGTTCTCCTTCGAGCAGAGAAGGTTAAAGGGCA
Organism: Mustelus asterias; assembly: GCF_964213995.1. Classification (NCBI taxonomy): domain Eukaryota; kingdom Metazoa; phylum Chordata; class Chondrichthyes; order Carcharhiniformes; family Triakidae; genus Mustelus; species Mustelus asterias. Next base: position 11,043,269 of record NC_135816.1, on the reverse strand, counting down.
GATTGAATAGAGGCGGTCAAACAGTTTTGAGAGTGTATAAGGGAAGGAATTGTTTCCTTGAAGCCGGGTCAGAGGTCACAGGTTAAAGTTAATTGGCGAAGGAGCCAGGTGGGAGAATTTGTTTTCACACAAATGAATTGTGATCCGGAATGTGCTGCCAGAAAGGGCCGTAGAAGCGAATTCAATGATTAACTTTCAAAGAGAATTGGATAAATATCTGTAAAGATTAGGATTTTCAGGGGAAAGGGCTGGTGAAATGGAACTACTTGGGTTCTTCTTTCAAGGAGTTGGCATGGGTAGAAATAACCTCCTCCACCTCTGTATCATTCCCCGATTCCACAAAAGCTTTCAAAAATGTCCTACCTTCAGCAGTTCCTGCACCTGTTCCAGCAAGGTCAGGGGCTTGGCGGGGGTGGGTTTTGGAGCCTGTGGGAAAAACAAGCACAAAAAGCAAATTACATTTTTCTCTGATACAATTAACGGGTCGTAAACATCATGAACTGTTCCAAAATCAAAACTCATCAAAATATATCACTCCAACTCTGGAAGAATTTACCAACTCCCACTGGATAACTTCCCTGCCTTTGGATCAGCACATTGTGGGTTCAGGTCCCACGTACTCCAGAGACTCAAATGTAAAATCTAGGCAGGGTGGCACAGTGGTTCGCACTGCTGCCTCACAGCGCCGGGAACACGGGTTCAATTCCAGCTTCGGGTCGCTGCACGTTCTCCCCGTGTCTGCGTGGGTTTCCTCTGGGTGCTCCGGTTTCCTCCCACACTCCAAAGATGTACGGGTCAGGTTGATTGGCCATGCTAAACTGCCACTTAGTGTCAGGGGGATTAGCAGGGTAAATATGTGGGGTTACGGGGGTAGGGCCAGAGTGGGATTGTGGTCGGTGCAGGCTCGATGGGCCAAATGGCCTCCTTCTCACTGGAGGGATTCTATGATTCTCCCAGTGCCAGTACTGAGGAAACACTGCCCCACCAGATGAGATGTGGAACCCGTGATATCTGCCCTCTGAGCGGGGGGATGTTAAAGATCCCACAACCTCTGTTGTAGACGAGCAGTGTTGTTCTCTTTACAAGCTTTTGCTGGGAGTGTGGAATGTTCTGTGCAAAAGCCATCATTTTCCCTCTTTTAATCCATGTGCCGGTGGCCATGAACTTAAGCCCTCGAGCATCCAACCGGAAACAAACACGGAATAAAGTTAACGGAAAATGGGTGAGGGAGCTCCAAAGTGGTGCGATTAGACCTCCTGATCTTAGCCGGAGACACAACACCAGGTTAAAGTCCAACAGGTTTATTTGGAATCACGAGCTTTCGGAGCGTTGCTCCTTCATCAGGTGAGTGGAGAGTTGGGTTCACAAACACGGCATTTGTAGACAAAGACACAATTGTAAGATAATGTTTGGAATGCGAGTCTTTACAGGTAATCAAGTCTTTACAGGGACAGACAGTGCGAGTGAAGAGAGGGATAATCACAGGTTAAAGAGGTGTGAATTGTCTCAAACCAGGACAGTTAGTCGGATTTTGCAAGCCCAGGAAATGGTGAGGGTTACACGTAGTGTGACATGAACCTGGAGCTGGAGAAGCAGCAGGTGGTTCCTCCCACTCCTCTGTCAGTGTTTGAACGGTGCGGGTTGTATTGTGGAAGGCTGTAACGGCCACCGATTGGATTTTCCATTTCTCACCAGCATGAGGAAGAGAAACTTGAGTTCTCCTCCACCACTCCCACTCTTGCTGTATGGTTCAGCTTGTCCAGTTAATCTTAGCACAGAAAATGCTGGAAAATCTCAGCCGGCCTGACAGCCTCTGTGGAGAGAGGGATAGAACCAACGTTTCGAGTCTGGAGGATCCTGCATCAACTCTGGCGTCCCCAGGCTTTATTTTACGTTTGCATTGGGGGGAGCGGGGGGGGGCGGGGGGGGGAGGTGCTTGGGAGTAGCTTGGTTTAATCGATTGGTGTCGGGTCAGATGGGGGGGGGGGAATGGTTAAGACTCATGCTTAATGTTGGATCCACTTGACAGGGAGGGAGCTAGGGATTGGGGTGATGGAGAGGGTATAAGATCATAAAATGTAGGAGCAGAATTAAAATTAGGCCATTCGGCCCATCGAGTCTGCTCTACCATTCAATCATGGCTGGTAGGTTTCTCAACCCCATTCTCCTGCCTTTTCCCCGTAACCTTTGACCTCCTTACCAATCAAGAACCTATCTATCTCTGTCTTAAATACACTCGAGGGTGCTGAGAATTTTGACTGACCCAAGTTGGAAAACGAAGTCAGAATGCCTCACGGACCACAGGCTGAACACAGAGCCCGATAATGGTAGAGGAGGGTGGGGGGGGAGGGGTGGGGGGTGCGGTAACGAGGCGACCAAGGAAGGTAAACGGAGAAGGTAGTTTCACATTGAGTGATGACCTTCCCCTCCGCTGGCTCCACCACTCGGCCCCAACCTATTATTACCCTGGTACCTGGTTCCTCCAATTGCACGAAGGCCCCAGTAGGACATGGAGGAGGGGCCCAATGGAACAGTAACCCAATTTCAACAGCCATTCTCTTTGTGCAATGCTTTATCCCCTTCTCAGAACATCTCCATACCCAGTGAGTCTGAGTGAAGATCAGTCACTGTAATCAGGTGGGCCAAACACAACTGTTGTGCACAGTAAGATCCAAAAAATAGTCACTCAGATGGCGAGCCACTTAATGGTTGGGTATCGACCTGCCCGCCACAGGAATCGGAGCAGGCGAGGGGTGGCGCTTGGACAGGTCCATTGATCTCAGGCGGGATTTTATGTTTCAGGACAAGCAAGGCTGAAAAATCCCGCCCAATGTGTCTCCTCGCGGTGTTTAACCTTTATTCAAAGAACAAAGAAAATTACAGCACAGGAACAGGCCCTTCGGCCCTCCAAGCCTGCACCGACCATGCTGCCTAACTGAACTAAAACCCCCTACCCTTCCGGGGACCATATCCCTCTATTCCCATCCTATTCATGTATTTGTCCAGACGCCCCTTAAAAGTCACTATCGTATCTGCTTCCACTACCTCCCCCGGCAGCGAGTTCCAGGCACCCACCACCCTCTGGGTAAAAAACTTGCCTCGTACATCTCCTTTAAACCTTGCCCCTCGCACCTTAAACCCGTGCCCCCTAGTAATTGACTCTGGGAAAGAGCTTCTGACTGTCCACTCTGTCCATGCCTCTCATAATCTTGTAGACTTCTATCAGGTCACCCCTCAACCTCCGTCGTTCCATCCATTCATGTGAAGTGTAATGTCTTGCTTTTCTTTCTTTGCTGGAAGTTACCTTTGGACCTTCGTTGTCTGGGTCGATGTACGAAATGGGCATGTCCATCATCATGGGTCGGAGATGCATTATTTGCTTAGGCTCTGAAGAGATAAGTGGAAATTATTTTGTTATGAGTGCAACTCATTGACAACATGGAGAGAAGACAGCGAAACAGAGATGCGTTTCGGTGCTTATTTCCTTTTTGCAGAAGAAGCAATTTTCCTCCACCTTCCCGACCCCACACCATTTTCATCTGGACTTTTGGCGGGTTGGGAAGGCCTTGAGTGCAAAACGCACACTCGCCCTTTCTGAGGTCAGGAGTCCTCATTGTGACGACTACTTCCTCCCGCACGCTATTTTCATGTGCTGGCGGGTATTCAAACACAAAAAAAAAACATGTCCTTGGAGAGCACATGACCCTTCAGGAGGCCTGGGGAGTTGGGAACATTTTGACAGGAAGTGTTAAATGTTTTGACGCCTTCAAATGTTACTATAAGATGTTATATTGCAATGTGGATCTGTTTTGATGCAGTGCTTCATTGCAGGACTCTATCCTGCAAAGGTAAGTTGAACATTACTTTGACTACCATTGTATAAGCATTGATATGCATTACAGTACTTTTTCCCATGAAGAAAATGCTATAATGCATTCAAAAATATGTTGCTCCTCCACATTGATTGACAGGTAATCTGTTTTGAAATGCAGAAGTCAGCCTCTACTCTTTCAATTTCAGCCTTTGGAGTTGGGAACTCAATAATCTTTTGATAGCTGTGGCTATTATGAATGTTTGGCTGATTTTGAAAATTTGATGGCCTGTGGCATGGCTGTTCAGGGGTATGATTAACAGTTTTGTTAGATTGCATTAACATAAAATGCATAATGAGCCCATTTCAAGGAACAGATCTCTAGCTATCTAATTCTGTTAACACAGTTTCCAGATGGCCTCATTATAAATGCTTGGCTGATCACTAAGACTTACAAACGGATTAGCTGAGCCTGGGTTCTGTTTGATTGACATGTTTATGAGATTATGGTCAGTTATCTTTTTCTTTGTTCTGTTTTGTCAATGTCTGTATGTATATTTGGACAGGACGAAGAGTTGTGACATGAAGCTTTGCTTATTAATGTTATTAATGGCTCTGTCTGACACTTTTATGGGGTTGTAAGAACGGCAGTTATTTTTGCAAATCAGATTTCTAAATGCTTTTTCCCCTCAGCATTAGTGTCATTTATTATGACACAGCTGATTGGTTCTGGTGTGTGAGGATACAGTAGAGGGAGTATGGATAAGACATTTTACACTTATTTCTCAAAAGGTTCCTGAATCCAGACTGTAGTTCCTATCTGCTCTGAGGAGGTGTGGGCTATGAGTCACCTAGAAGCTGGTCTGGCTCCATGGAAATTGCGGGGAGGGGATAGTATGGGGAGGCGGATAGGAGAATATGAGATGCCTATCCCGGCAATGAGGCTGGCCAGTTTGGGTGTACAGGGTGTCGAGCTCGCTATCCCCACCCTCACCCTGTGCCAGTGAAAACTGTTGGCACTGGGAATGGGAGCGGGAATCCCGGGATCAGACCCGGTCTGCCATTTTTCAATTCAACCTGTCTCTGCTCCGACGCGGACAAGGAGCATGAGAATCTGGCCCCCAGACTGTGGTTACACACGAGTGTTATGGGTGATGGAAGTAATGTGGTCGATGTTAAGATGCAGATCCATCATGATCTAATTAAATTTAGCAGGCACAAGGAGCTGAATGCCCCACTCCTCATCATAGAATCATAAAGCCTTACAACAATAAAGTGATTATTCGGTTCATCCTGTCAGTGTAAGAGCTCTCCATTCCCATGTTATTCCCATAATCTTGCGGCTTAGTCCTCTTCAAAGTCCATTTGCCTTGTGAAATTTCTAACCTCACCTGATTCCACCATCCGATTGTGTGCCCAGGTGATACCACCTGAAATTAAGGGGCAATTTAGCACGGCCACTCCACCTAATCTGCGTATCTTTGGAGTGTGGGAGGAAACCGGAGCACCCGGAGGGAACCCACGTAGACACGGGGAGAACATGCAAACTCCACACAGACAGTCACCCAAGCCGGGAATCGAAACCAGGTCTTGGGGGTGGAACAGTGGCACAGTGGTTAGCACTGCTGCCTCACAGCACCAGGGACCCAGGTTCAATTCCCGGCTTGGGTCACTGTGTGGAATCTGCATGTTCGCCCCGTGTCTGCGTAGGTTTCCTTCGGGTGCTCCGGTTTCCTCCCACAGTCCGAAAGACATGCTGGTTAGGTGGATTGGCCGTGCTAAATTCTCCCTCAGTGTACCCGAGTGTAAATTCTCCCTCAGTGTACCCGAACAGGCGCCGGAGTGTGGTGACTGGGAGATTTTCACAGTAACTTAATTGCAGTGTCAATGTAAGCCCACTTGTGACACTAATCAAAAAACTTTAAACTTTTGAGCCTGGTTGCTGACACAGATTACTGTTGCGAACCTTGATTGTGCAGTGCTCAATCATGGCGGATGTGGGTCTGCTTACTATTGATGCTCAGTGTGCTTGAACCTGGTTGCTGATTCTGAGGAAAATAATGAGCTGTAGAAAGAGCTGGAAGTCGAGAGCTGAATGGCATTTAGAACATTATATAAAACGCTGTAAATCCAGTTCCTGCACGGTAAGAAACTAGCATCATTTCTGCATAATACTTGAGATGTAACAACTTGCTTTCAGTCTATTTGCCATTTAGCTAATATCGTGTTGCCCTATCTCGGGGGCCCTCAGATTTATTTTGGCTTGAGTCAAAGTACTGAAAGGAAAGAGGATGTACGTACTGACTGGATACCGGCCTGAAGAATACTTGTTTTCAATTCGATCTGTTGTCTTCTGCAGACCCGTGATCTTGTCCTGTTGCTTCAGCAAGAACATGACGCTGACTACCTGCCCAGCGATTAGCATGGCGGCCAGCACGGTCACACCGCCCCAGAGGAGGCTTCGAGAGCACGTGCTGCTGCTGGAAAATAGACAAGTCAAACGGAGGGTTATTGGAGTGCTCTCTAAGGTTGAGGGGGTTGCCATTCCCAAAACAATTAAACTGACCAAACAAACTGAGGGACAAAGTAAAAGGGGCAGCCCCTTAAAGGAAGGAGGACCACCTGAAACAAGAAACAAAGCATAAAGGAAACATCAAACCAAAATGTGATCAAAAGAGTCAATAATACGTCCCAGCCCCTGCGGTGCCCAATGAGTACAGAAGATCTCAGCGGTGCTCGTGGACACTGCACGCTCCCTATGTAGGCACACCCAGCTGCGAATATAGCTGCGGAAGAGGGGCAGGCAGTCACTTCAGATGACTCCCTCAGTCACCCACTGCCTGGACCTGTTTATGGCAAGCTTGGCCAGGCCCAGAGGCAGGTTCACAAGGAGGTCCTCTGCCTTCCCCGCCTGCCCGCTCCCCTCCGCACCAGGTGGTTGAAGTGATCGCCAAATGCTGGCATTCCTTGAACTTTCACTGCAATATCTTCTACCTCCAACTATTCCTACATTCACTGTGCTGATGAGGGGTAAAGGTCACTGTGCTAATAAGGGGCAAGGGTCACTGTGCTAATGAGGGGCAAAGATCACTGTGCTGACAAGGGTCAAGGGTCACTGGGCTAATGAGGGGCAAGGTTCACTGCGCTAAACAGGGGCAAGGGTCAATGCGTTAAAGAGGGGCAAGGGTCACTGCCCTATCGAGGGGCAAGGGTCACTACGCCAACGAGGGGCAAAGGTCGCTGCACTGACAAGGGTCAAGGGTCAATGGGTTAATGAGGGGCAAGGGTCACTGTACTAACAAGGGGCAAGCGTCACTGTGCTAACGAGGGGCAAAGGTCACTGTACTAAAAGGGGCAAAGGTCACTGCCCTAACAAGGGGCAAAGGTCACTGTACTAACCAGGGGCAAGGGTCTCTGCGCTAACAAGGGGCAAGGGTCATTGCATTTTAATGTCTTGTGTATTGGTGTAAGCTATCAGTTTTCCTGTATCATTTCAGGAGACCTTTCCACATGGGCAATATTGTGCTAACAAGTAGTGGGGGTGAGTTTGAGCTCCCTGTAAGGCTGGAGGAGATTACAGAGAGAGCCATGAGGTATCCAATGTAGGGGAAAGCCATGAGGAATGTTAATTGTTAATCTGAGGTGCTCCTGGACTGGGGCATGTTGGGGAGCTGCCTTGAATTGTCTGAGGGAGTTTCTGGACTAAGGATTGTTCTAATGCCTCAGATTTATTTTACGAGGGTGTTATTATAATTGAGCCTGAACATGGAAATCCCCTACTGATTGCAGTCAGGAATTCTAGAAACTTCCACTGTATGACAAATAGCAACTGGAGTGATTCAAGGTCATTGTAAGAAAGCTTCCTGTTTGATTTCACTCTGTAGGTAGCACTCACTGAGAGAGAGTAGTGGCCTTCTGTCCAGTCTCCCGCTCAATGGTTATTTGCTTGATCACTATCAGTCAGGCCGATATTCTGACCTCCACCACCATGTTGGTAAGACCTTGTATTGTGTGTAAAAGAGCAACTGAATTTCCTATTGATGCTGAGACAGTGTTTCTGCTGGTCGGGGAATCTAAAACATGGGCACAGTCTCATAAGAACACAAGAACTAGGAGCAGGAGTAGCCTTCTGGTCCCTCGAGCCTGCTCCGCCATTCAATAAGATCATGGCTGATCTTTTTGTGGACTCAGCTCCACTTACCCGCCCACTCACCATAACCCTTAATTCCTTTACTGTTCAAAAATTTATCTATCCTTGCCTTAAAAACATTCAATGAGGTAGCCTCAACTGCTTCACTGGGCAGGGAATTGCACAGATTCACAACCCTTTGTGTGAAGAAGTTCCTCCTCAACTCAGTCCTAAATCTGCTTCCCCTTATTTTGAGGCCATGCCCCCTAGTTCTAGTTTCACCCACCAGTGGAAACAACTTCCCTGCTTCTATCTTATCTATTCCCTTCATAATCTTATATGTTTCTATAAGATCTCCCCGCATTCTTCTGAATTCCAAAGAGTATAGCCCCAGTCTACTCAGTCTCTCCTCATAAGCCAACCCTCTCAACTCTGGAATCAACCTAGTGAATCTCCTCTGCATTCTCTCCAGTGCCAGTATATCCTTTCTCAGGACAAGGGGCCAATCATTTAGGACTGAGTTGAAGAGAAATCACTTCACCCAATGGGTTGTGAATCTTTGGAATTCTCTACCTACTCCAGGGGATGTGGAGGCTTCATCATTGAACATATTTAAGGTTGGGATAGACAGATTAAAAGCAAATTACTGTGGGAATGCTGGAATCTGAAACCAAAAGAGAAAATGCTGGAAAATCTCAGCAGGTCTGGCAGCATCTGTAAGGAGAGAAAAGAGCTGACGTTTCGAGTCCAGATGACCCTTTGTCAAAGCTAAAAGGCAGAGAAAGTGGGAGATATTTAAACTGCAGGGGGAGGGAATGAAAGATGAGTCATAGCCACAGAAACAAGGGCAAAGATTGCTAATGGCAGCCCATAGAGGGAATAGAAGGTTCTTTCTCTTCTCTCCTATTCTCTCTATAGACTGCCGGTAGCTACCTTTCCCCTTTTTTTGTGACTGTGACTCATCCTTCATTCCCTCCCCCTGCAGTATAAATATCTCCCACCTTCTCTGCCTTTTAGCTTTGACAAAGGATTATCTGGACTTGAAACATCAGCTCTTTTCTCTCCTTACAGATGCTGCCAGACCTGCTGAGGTTTTCCAGCATTTTCTCTTTTGGGACAGACAGATTTTTGGTTTCTCAGAGAATTAAGGGATATGGCTGTCAATTGTCAGAAAAACCCATCTGGTATATTAATGCCCTTCAGGGAAGGAAATCTGCCGTCCTTACCTGGTCTGGCCTACATGTGACTCCAGAGCCACAGCAATGTGGTTGACTTACAGCACAAGGTCAACTAGGGCTGGGCAATGAATGCTGGCCAGCCAGTGACGCCCATGTCCCATGAATGAATAAAAATATGGGGAGTGGGTGGGAAAATGGAGTTGAAACCCGAGATCAGCCACAATTTGATTGAAGGTGGAGGAGGCTCGATGGGCCATGTGGGCCACTCCTGCTGCTGCATTTTGTATTTTTGTATAACAGTTTAGAAAGTAGTTAATTGACTGTAATGAGCCTTAGAGCACCCTGAGATCGTGAAAAGCGCTATAGAAATGCAAGAATTTCTCTTTCAGTGAGGGATGGGCAGCAAATGATGGCCCGCATTCCAACATGAATTTGAAGACTATAATCATACAGCGTTTTATCCAACCAGAATTTCTCAGATGTATTTGTCAGCATGAACCAGGGATTGTCCTTGTAGCTAACATCCAAATATGTAAATCTTTTCACCCAGAGGGAAGTGGGAATCTGGATGTGAGATATAGATAGTGTTACCACGCGGAGGTTGTTCCCTTTAAGACGTAACGTCGAATCCACCCAAAGAGGAATCCCTCGCCTAGTAATCTGTGAAAAGTGTGTGGGAAGGTGTGAACTGTTCTCCAGTAACATTTAGTGGGTGACGGACAGAAATACCCCACACTCACTTTAACACGAACACTTAACAATTTATTTATTTAACTAACTGGGAACTTTAACTGAACAAGTAACGTCCCGAGTCAAATAAGATTCTACTGGAATGCTGTTCAAATGAATACAATACTCATTCATTAACCAAAAATATAATAATAGAATTCCGTCACTCTCTGATAATACAACCAGGTTTTGTGGCTTTCAGAAGCTTTTGGTGTCCTTTGTGGATTCCCTCGGTCTCTGAGTTCCTTTTGATTTGGTATCTTTCTCTGGTTAGATGCTGTGTTCTCTTAAGAGATATATACAGCTGGCAGGGTGGAGCTGCTCTCTCTCTCTCTCGACTTGAGAGATGGCAGTTGCTAACCAACTGTTTTTCCCTCATTTCACTCTCTTTTATACCTGTGATGACCTGACAATTTTCCTACAATAGGATTGGTCTGCTGTTGTCAAAACATCAAATTCAAATCTTATAGGTTCTTGGTAGCTGAGTGCCTGCTTTAATTTGATTGGGCAAAATTCATACATTCAAATGCATGAAGCCTGTTACCAAGACAACCCTGTTGTCGCAGAGGTGGGAACCCTCCAACATTGAGAGGATTTGAAACGCCATTGTATACAAGGCCAAGTGAGGGCAGCACGGTGGCACGGTGGTTAGCATTACTGTCTCACGATGCCAGGGAGCCGGGTTCAATTCCGGCCTTGGGTCACTGTCTGTGTGGAGTCTGCACGTTCTCCCCATGTCTGTGTGGGTTTCCTCCCACAGTCCAAAGATATGCAGGTTAGATGGATTGGGCATGTTAAATTGCCCCCTGGGGTCCAAAGATGTGTAAATTAGGGGGATTAGTGGGGTAAATGTGCAGGGTTATGGGAAGAGGGCCTGGGTGGGATGTTCAGTCAGAAAGTCGGTGCTCACTTGATGGGCTGAATGGCCCCCTCCTGCACTGTAAGGATTCTATAGGAAGTGCTGGAAAATGGGATTAGATTAGAAAGCTGCTTGAGGGCTGGCGCAGATACGATGGACTGAAAGGCCTCATTCTGTGCTGTCAAACTCTATGATAATTTTATTTCCTTCTGCTGTATTTGTTTGAGAAAGACCATCCAGGGTAGTTCATGAAACAAGGAAAATGGAATGATGAAATGTCTGGGAAGCAAATCAAACAGAATGTCTTTGCCAGTGAGTTAAATTTTGGAACCTCCACCTCATGCCTGCCGCACGATGGGTAGCGATTTGCAAATGGCTTCCACATCCATTTATAGAACGCAAAATTCCACTAAGATCCACTACAATGGAAATTGAGCAGGCTTTATGATGAGGTGCATTTTGTTTTACCAGATCACGGTCCCACGGGGGGGGAGGGAATGGTGAATTTAATCCCAGCAAGGTGAGTTTATAAGCTTGACTTGAAAACTTACACTGGTTGTAGAATCATCTCAGAATCTGGCAGCATGAAAGGCCATTTGGCCTGCTGTGTCTGTACTGGCCCTTTGAAAGAGGGATTGATTTAAGTCCACTCTCCAGATGTTTACCCAGTGACAGTCCTCTTGTCCCAGGACGCTTACGGATGTAATTAAAATCTGAGATAATGAAGACTTCCTCTTCTAACTGAGCAATGAAAGGATGAGATATCAAAACACAGGAAACTATTGTGAGTGTGGGCGGGGATGATTCAAATGATTTTCACAGCTGTATTCACCCTTTTTAAAATTAAATTGGGATTTTTGATGAATCTTGCTGGATAGGTTATGACAAATGTCTCAGTTTTCATCATTTTCACATTGCAGCCACTGACAGAATAGCAGCCATTTTAGAGTCATAGAAATTCCATCTTAGGTTTGACCATTCTCTCCCCGACAGTGCTCAAACAAAATGGCCGCTACAAGTACCCAAATGACAACAATAACCTTGGGACTGTGCTAATGGTTTATACATGACTGCTCCACATCCTAGAATCATAGAATCCTACAGTGCAGTCGGAGGCCATTCGGCCCATTGAGTCTGCACCGATGACAATCCCACCCAGGCCCTATTCCCATAACTCCATGCATTTACCCTAGCTAGTCCCCCCTGGCACTAAGGGGCAATTCTGCATGGCTAATCCACCCAACCCACACATCCTTGGACTGTGGGAGGAAACCGGAGCACCCGGAGGAAACCCACGCAGACACGGGGGAGAACGTGCAGACTCCACACAGACAGTGACCCAAGCCGGGAATCGAACCCTGTCCCTGGCGCTGTGAGACAGCAGTGCTAACCACTGTGCCATCGTGCCATCCTGTTAGGGCAGACTTCATGAAAACTGATGCCCAGGTCCAACTGAAGTAATGGGTGGAATTTTACCGGTACTTGGAGCAGGCAAGGGGCAGACCACAGGAAGGTGCGTTGACCTCGTGTGGGATTTTACAGTGTCAGGGCGAGCGAGGCCCTAAAATCCCGCCCACTGTCTCAAAGAATGCCCTGCCAGTAGAAGGGCGGCCATTTTGTTTGACAGCTGGTTCAGGGATTGCGCTCACATTAGCCCTTGCTGGTTTTCATGGCTGCCTCCTGGCCAATAAAGGGGACAGGTTAGCTCAGTTGGCTGGATGGCTGATTCACAATGCAGAGTGATGCCAACAGGGTGGGTTCAATTCCCGTACCAGCTGAGGCTATCCATGAGGAACTTGCTCCTTGTCTGAGGTGTGGTGACCCATCAGGTTAAAATCGCCACCAGTCAGCTCTCTCTCAGAAAGGGAGAGCAGCCAATGGTCCTCTGGGACTTTGGTGACTTTAATTTCTTGTCCGTAGCTGACTTTCTGGTTTTATTATAGCCTGGCCTGACGGAAGTGGATAAAAAAGGTTTCAGGCCAGAAGTGAGGTGTCAATCACACTTGATACCAGCCAAAGCTGATACAAGGTAGATCCAATGCTCTGATGCCCACAGGTCAATAACCACCCTCCCAGCTGATCCACTCTGCAGGGTAACAGGCCAGTGTACAAAGCCCCACATCCAGATCCCTCAGAACATAACACTGCAATGTAAATCCCTCCCGTTACAATGACAAACAAATAGACCAAGATTCCACCAGAAATTAATTTATTTGTAAGTCCGTCAAAGAGAACGTTCGTTAAAACCTGCGAACTTGTCCACACTGGGTGAATGCGGGCTACCTGGTTTGAACCTGGATTCAGGTTCATATCGGAGGTGGGAAATTAACTTTAACCACAGCTGGAAACTTTCCCTGCGCAGACCATTTTTTTGTAAAGCTCAGTGGCGTCCTGGGGCCCGGAGAAAGGATCAAATTCAGCTGAAGATCCTGTTTCCGACCAATGTCTACAGTGCGTGTGCATGACTGTGTGTCTGTGTGTCTGCATGTTCTTTGTGTGTGGCTGTTTTGTGTCTGTGTGTGCATATGCGTGTATCTGTGTGTGTGGGAGCATGCCTGTATGTGCATACAAATATGCCTGTATATGTGCATATACATGTTTGTGTGGATGCATGCATGCCTGTGTGAGTATTCTTGTCCCTGTGTGTGGGAGCGTGTGCCTGTCCATGTATGTGGGTCTGTGTGTGTGGGTCTGTGTGTGTGGGTCTGTGTATGTGCGTCTGTGAGTGTGTGTGTGCGTGTATGTGTGTGTCTGTGAGAGTGTGGGTCCATGTGTGTGGATCCGTGTGTGTGTATCTGTGAGTGTGTGTCCATGTGTGTGTGTGGGTCCGTGTGTGTGGGTCTGTGAGTGTATGTGTCTGTGTGTGTGTGTGTACATCATAGAAACCCTACAGTGCAGAAGGAGGCCATTCGGCCCATCGAGTCTGCACCGACCACAATCCCACCCAGGCCCTACCCCCACATATTTACCTGCTAATCCCTCTAACCTATGCATCCCAGGACTCGAAGGGGCAATTTTTAACCTGGCCAATCAACCTAACCCGCACATCTTTGGACTGTGGGAGGAAACCGGAGCACCCGGAGGAAACCCACGCAGACACGAAGAGAATGTGCAAACTCCACATAGACAGTGACCCGAGCCGGGAATCGAACCCAGGACCCTGGAGCTGTGAAGCAGCAGTGCTAACCACTGTGCTACCGTGCCGCCCAATATTAGGTGAGTGTAGCATAAATTGATTTACGATGCCCCACTTTTTGTATTGACTCTCACTGTTCTGGATCACAAGGGAAATATTCCTCATTGGGAGTGAAGAGGAAGGTGTGAGGACAGGAAGACTAGTGTCAGTGATCTCAGACCAGTGGTATAGACATTGTTAGCAAACACCATTAGCTTTCGGAGCGCTGCTCCTTCGTCAGATGGAGTGAATGAGCGCTCCGAAAGCTAATGGTATTTGCTACCAAATAAACCTGTTGGACTTTAACCTGGTGTTGTTAAAACTCTTACTGTGTTCATCCCAGTCCAACGCCAGCATCTCCACATCATAGACATTGTTAAACAGATTACAACAGAATGAGATAGAAGCACCTCACAACTCACCACTGACCTCTGGTGGAGGGTGTGTGACTGACACTGGGATTTTGTGTGTATGAGTGTGTGAGTGAGTGTGTGTATGGGCTGAGTGTGAGTGGGGCTGAACCACCTGCTTAAAGTTGTGAATGATAAAGTCGGGTGACTGGGAGGTGCTGGGCTTTGACAGAAATGGAACTGCCCCAAACTTCTGATCTTTCTTTTCAACGCGGCTGGTTTGATGTTGCACAAAGGGGAGAGGATCGAGATATAGCTTGGGGGAACAGACAAAGACACGAAAGTAAAGATGTTGGCTCACGAAGGATTCCAAAATTCGAAACAAAAAGAAAAAATATGTGCAGCAGTTTTAGAAAGTGAGGAAAACTCTCGAGCTCGGACCCCACCGTAACCCTTTCAGATTCTGATCGATCTGCTTTTGTCTTTGAACAGATACAATGGATCATATTACATAAAGAATCTCCATTACCCCTCAAGAGTCCAGCTTAAGAAAATCGCCTTTTGTTCCCAGAACCTGGAGCATTGTTTTATGAATCTGAGTACATTTTAAACAAAGACAAAAGGGATTTCCATCCCGGCAGTGCTTTTCCTGATCCCACTTTGTCCCAAAACATTTTTTTTAAATTAAGTATTTTCTGAAGTGTAATAACTATTGTAATGTAGGTAACACGCTCGCTAAAGCGCGCACTGCAAGATCCCACACACAGTAATATAATCCCCAGACTGTTTTTTCAGTGTTGATATTGATTGAGGTACAAATATTAACCAGGGCCCGAGGGAAAACACTGGATAAAAGCAAATTACTGCGGATGCTGGAATCTGAAACCAAAAGGGAAAACGCTGAAAAATCTCAGCAGGTCTGGCAGCATCTGTAAGGAGAGAAAAGAGCTGATGTTTCGAGTCCAGATGACCCTTTGTCAAAGCTTTGTCAAAGGGTCCACCTGCACCACACAGGTGGCAACAGTTCAAGAAGGCGGCTTCGCCACAGAATGGAAATGGGCAATAAATACTGGCCCAGGCCAGTGTTCCAGGAATGCATTAAGAAATAAAGACAAGTCCTGGAAAGATGTGGCAGGTAAGAAGTTTAACCTGCAGCTTTCTCAGGACTCAGATTCTGTCCTTCTGGATACAGTCAGAACCACATTCAGTTGTTGAGTGAGGATCAGAGGGGTTTTTTTGTTCCCTTGCTGGGATTACGACAAACAATTCCATGCAAAGTGACAGACGATTGTTGAAGCGTTAATCTTACCTCTGCCCTGTAACGGTGGTCCTGGCTTCCACATTGGAATGACTGGCAATGTCTTGCTGTGAATTGTTCAGCAAAGCGTTCTGCTGCTCATCGGCTGACATTGTGGAACCTTTGTCAAAGCAAACTCCACCAGTTTGGACTGTCCACAGAAGACTTCACTCTCGTGCTGCCAGAGAGAGGTATGTGCGCAGTCTGATCAAGGGTTTTGTTTTAAACACTCTCAGCCACAAGTAAAGAGGAAGTTGGCACGGTCTAGCATGGAAAGTCCCTACCGTATTGAACTGAATATCAGTCGACCTTGTATATAAGCACCCGGAGGGATCTAACATAACACTCTCACCTCTTAGTCAATACTTTGAGGGTTCAAGTTTCACTCATCACTTCATTCAGAGGGGGATGGGGAGCATCAGCACATTATCCAAGGCTGCCACTTCCCTGTGCAGTACATCAGCGGGGACAAAGTAGAAGGAGTCGAGAGCTTCAAGTTTTTAGGTGTCCAGATCACCAACAACCTGTCCTGGTTTCCACCCCCCCCCCCCCCCCCCCCCCCCCGCCCCCTCCCCAACCCCCACCCATGCTAACACCTTCTCAGAAGACGAAGGAAATTTGGCATGTCAACTACGTCTCTCACCAACTTTTACAGTGCACCATAGAAAGCATTCTTTCTGGTTGTATCACAGCTTGGTATAGCTCCTGCTCTGCCCAAGACCACAAGGAACTACAAAAGGTCGTGAATGTAGCCCAATCCATCACGCAAACCAGCCTCCCATCCATTGACTCTGTCTACACTTCCCACTGCCTCGTCAAAACAGCCAGCACAATTAAGGACCCCACGCACTCTGGACATTCTCTCTTCCACCTTCTTCCTTCGGGAAAAAGATACAAAAGTCTGAGGTCACGTACCAACCGACTCAAGAACAACTTCTTCCCTGCTGCTGTCAGACTTTTGAATGGACCTAACCTTTCTCTGCAGCCTAGCACTGACTGTGATACGACATTCTGCACTCTCTCATTTCCTTCTCTATGAACAGTATGCTTTGTCTGTATGGCGCGCAGGAAACAATACTTTTCACTCTATGTTAATACATGTGACAATAATAAATCAAATCAAAATCGAGGGAATGCGGCAATCATAGAATCATAGAATCCCTACATTGCAGAATGAGGTCATTCGGCCCATCGAATCTGCACCGACTACAATCCCACCCAAGGCTCTATCCCCACTATCCCACCCCCCCCTATCCCCACATTTACCCCAGTAATCCCTCTAACATACACATCCCGGGACACTAAGGGGCAATTTAGCATGGCCAATCAACCTAACCCACACATCTTAGGAGTGTGGGAGGAAACCAGAGCACCCGGAGGAAACCCACACAGACACGGGGAGAACGTGCAAACTCCACACAGACAGTGACCCGAGTCGAGAATCGAACCCCGGTCCCTGGAGCTGTGAGGCAGCGGTGCTAACCACTGTGCCATTGTGCTGCAATGTCGGAGGTGCCATTGTTCAGATGAAGCGTTAAGCCCCAAGGCCCCCACATCCATTCTGCCGGGTGCACATCAAAGATAAGCCCGCAGCGAGTCCTGAGCAACATTGATCCTTCAACCAACTCTAGGCTTGAAAATAGAATCTCGTCATTTGGGTCACTGCTGTCTTGTGGAAGCTGTGTTTCGTACATTACTCCATCCACCAAGACATCAAAAAGACTTCATTGACGGAAATGTCCCCGACACCCGGAGAAGGTGAAAGATAATGGTCCACATTCTCCCCGCCTCATTTTCTGGTGGCGGAAGTGGGCTGCCTTTGGCCGTCCATGGGATCTTCTGGTCCCACCTGGTCTACCGGAATATACCTGCACCACACCCTCCGCCACCGGGGAAACGTGCCGCAGGATGGGGGGGGGGGGGGTCACCATCGAGAAGATTCCGCCAGCGAGAAGGGCCGGAAAATATCAGCCTTTCTGATAAATTCTTTCATGGGATGTGGGCGTCTCTGGCTAGGCCAGCATCTGTCCCCCATCCCTAATTGCCCCCGAACAAAGTAGCTCACTCGGCCATTTCAGAGTCTCTGGAGTCACATGTAGGCCAGACTTGGGTAAGGACAGCAGATTTCCTTCCCGAAAGGACATTTGTGAACCAAATGGGTTTAACTGTCACTATTAATTCCAGATTTTTTAAAATTGAATTTTATTTCCACCAGTGGCCGTAGTGGGATTTGAACCCAAGTCCCATTAGCCTGGGCCCATGGATTAGTAGTTTAGTGACAATACCACTATGCCACCATCCCCACTATATAAGGGAAAACTAAGGTTAAAGGATTCAGGATCTTCACTTATTTATTTATTTATTTATCAGTGTCACAAGTAGGCTTACATTAACACTGCAATCAAGTTACTGTGAAAATCTCCTACTCGCCACACACCTGTTCGGGTACACTGAGGGAGAATTTAACACGGCCAATGCACCCAACCAGCACGTCTTTCGGACTGTGGGAGGAAACCGGAGCACCCGGAGGAAACCCACGCAGACACGGGGAGAGCGTACAGACTCCACACAGACAGTGACTCAAGCTGGGAATCGAACCCGGGTCCCTGGCGCTGTGCGGCAGCAGCGCTAACCCACTGTGCCATCTGGGCCAATGCACCTAACCTTTAATAAGTGGAATTGGAGCCAGCGACATTGAGGTGAGGAGAGAGGGGAGATATCCTTTCATTCAGGGGCAGGCCAGTGACGGCTTTGAAGATGAATTCCTTTCTGTTTCAGAATCAACATCAATCCTTCTCCTTCAATGTCCGCATTTCTGGAAAGATCTCACCGGACCAGACCTGTGACTCAATAAAACAGGAAACCTGTTCTGAGGTAAAAACAAAATACTGCGGATGCTGGAATCGGAAACAAAAACAGAAAGTGCTGGAAAATCTCAGCAGGTCTGATTGCATCTGTGGAGAGAGAATAGAGCCAGCGTTTCGAGTCTGGATGAGCCTTGTGCTTTTTCATCTAAATTTCTCATAATCTCACTCTTTCCAAAGAATCATGGAATCGCCACAGTGCAGAAGGAAGTCATTCGGCCCATCGAGTCTGCACCGACCACAATCCCACCCAGGCCCTATTCCCGTAACCTCACATATTTACCCCTAATCCCCTGACACTGAGGCAATTTAGCATGGCCAATGCACCTAACCCGCACATCTTTGGACTGTGGAAGAAAACCGGAGCACCCGGAGGAAACCCACGCAGACACGGGGGGAACGTGCAGACTCCGCACAGACAGTGACCCAAGTCGGGAATTAAACCCGGGTCCCTGGTGCTGTGAGGCAACAGTGCTAACCACTGCGCCACCCAGTCAGTCCTCAGCCAATTCCATTCATTCCACGCGATATCAAGGAATGGCTGAAGTCACTGGATTCTGCAAAGGTTATGGGCCCTGACAATATTCCAGCAATAGTACTGAAGACTTGTGCTCTAGAACTTGCCGTGCCCCTAGCCAAGTCTAGCCACAACACTGGCATCTGACATTTACCCAGCAATGTGGAAAATTGTCCAAATCTGTTACAGCAGTGCTAACCACGCTGCCACCGTGCCACCCGAATTAATTGGAAATGCCCAGAAGACATTCCTGTCAACCAATTTAGTATCACACGTCCTGTTTGGACCCGCTAAATCAGTGACCGAGAGATAATTGTACATATACATTTACGATTTACATTATACATTGACAACATACATTAATGATTTGGAGGAAGGAACTGAAGGCACTGTTGCTAAATTTGATACAAAGATATGTAGAGGGACAGTCATGTCTCACAAATTTGATTGAGTTTTTTGAAGGGGTAACCAGGAAGATAGATGAGGGCAGTGCAGTTGCTGTTGTCTACATGGACGTTAGCAAGGCATTTGACCGCATGGTAGGTTGTTGCATAAGATTAAATCTCACAGGATCCAGGGTGAGGTATCTGAATGGATACAAAATTGGCTTCTTGACAGAAGTCAGAGTGTCGTTGTAGAGGGTTGTTTTTCAAACTGGAGGTCTGTGACCAGCGGTGTGCCTCAGGGATCAGTGCTGGGTCCACTGTTGTCATTTATATCAATGATTTGGGTGAGAATATAGGGGGCATGGTTAGTAAGTTTGCACATGACACCAAGATAGGTGGCATAGT
Organism: Mustelus asterias; assembly: GCF_964213995.1. Taxonomy (NCBI): domain Eukaryota; kingdom Metazoa; phylum Chordata; class Chondrichthyes; order Carcharhiniformes; family Triakidae; genus Mustelus; species Mustelus asterias. Next base: position 11,023,569 of record NC_135816.1, on the reverse strand, counting down.
GGACAGTGAAGAAAGTTATCTCCAATTGTAACGATTGGGCCAGTGGGCTGATGAATAGCAGATGGAGTTAAATTTAGACAAATGCAAGGTGATGCATTTTGGTAGATTGAACCAGGGCAGGAATTACTCAGTTAATGGTAGGGCGTTGGGGAGAGTTACAGAACAAAGAGATCTAGGGGTACATGTTCATAGCTCCTTGAAAGTGGAGTCACAGGTGGACAGAGTGGTGAAGAAGGCATTCGGCATGCTTGGTTTCATTGGTCAGAACATTGAATACAGGAGTTGGGACGTCTTGTTGAAGGCCACACTTGGAATACTGTGTGCAGTTCCTGCCACCCTATTATAGAAAGGATATTATTAAACTAGAAAGAGTGCAGAAAATATTTACTAGGATGCTACCGGGACTTGATGGTTTGGGTTATAAGGAGAGGCTGGATAGACTGGGACTTTTTACTCGGGAGCGTCGGAGGCTGAGGGGTGATCTTATAGAGGTCTATAAAATAATGAGGAGCACAGATCAGCTAGATAGTCAATATCTTTTCCCAAAGGTAGGGGAGTCTAAAACTAGAGGGCATAGATTTAAGGTGAGAGGGGAGAGATACAAAAGTGTCCAGAGGGGCAATTTTTTCACACAGAGGGTGGTGAGTGTCTGGAACAAGCTGCCAGAGGTAGTAGTAGAGGCGGGTACAATTTTGTCTTTTATAGAAACCCGACAGTGCAGAAGGAGGCCATTTGGCCCATCGAGTCTGCACCGACCACAATCCCACCCAGGCCCTATCCCCACATATGTACCCGCTAATCCCTCTAACCTACGCATCTCAGGACTCTAAGGGGCAATTTCTTTTTTAAACCTGGCCAATCAACCTAACCCGCACATCTTTGGATGCTTTTTCAAAAACATTTAGATAGTTACATGGGTAAGATGGGTATAGAGAGATATGGGCCAAATGTGGGCAATGGGGATTAGCTTAGGGGTTTAAAAAAAAAGGGCGGCATGGACAAGTTGGGCCAAAGGGCCTGTTTCCATGCTGTAAACCTCTATGACTCTATGACAGGTAGTGTTGAGGAAGCAGGGCGGCTGCAGAAGGACTTGGACAGATTAGGAGAGTGGGCAAAGAAGTGGCAGATGGAACACAATGTGGAAAAGTGTGAGGTTATGCACTTTGGAAGAAGAAATGGAGGCATAGACTATTTTCTAAATGGGAAAATGCTTAGGAAATCAGAAACACAAAGGGACTTGGGAGTCACTGTTCAAGAATCTCTTAAGGTTAACATAGAAACATAGAAAAACAGGCCCTTCGGCCCCACAAGTTGTGCCGAACATATCCCTACCTTTTAGGCCTACCTATAACCCTCCATTCTATTAATTCCCATATACTCATCCAGGAGTCTCTTAAAAGACCCTATTGAGTTTGCCTCCACCATCACTGCCCATTCCACTCACCCACCACCCTCTGTGTGAAAAACTCCCCCCTAACATTTCCCCTGTACCGTGCAGTTTAAGTCAGCAGTTAGGAAGGCAAATGCAATGTTAGCATTCATGTCGAGAGGGCTAGAATACAAGAGCAGGGATGTATTTCTGAGGCTGTATAAGGCTCTGGTCAGACCCCATTTGGAGTATTGTGAGCTGTTTTGGGACCCATATCTAAGGAAGGATGTGCTGGCCTTGGAAAGGATCCAGAGGAGGTTCACAAGAATGATCCCTGGAATGAAGAGCTTGTCGCATGAGGAACGGTTGAGAACTCTGGGTCTGTACTCGTTGGAGTTTAGAAGGATGAGGGGGGATCTTACTGAAGCTTACAGGATACTGCGAGGCCTGGATAGAGTGGACATGGAGAGGATGTTTCCACTAGTAGGAAAAACTAGAACCAGTGGGCACAACCTCAGGCTAAAGGGACGATCCTTTAAAACAGAGATGAGGAGGAATTTCTTCAGCCAGAGAGTGGTGAATCTGGGAACTCTTTGCCGCAGAAGGCTGTGGAGGCCACGTCATTGAGTGTCTTTAAGGCAGAGATAGATAGGTTCTTGATTAATAAGGGGATCAGAGGTTATAGGGAAAAGGCAGGAGAATGGGGATGAGAAAAATATCAGCCATGATTGAATGGTGGAGCAGACTCGATGGGCCGAGTGGCCTAATTCTGCTCCTATGTCTAATGGTCTTATGGTCTAATTGTGTGCTGTTTCCAGCACATAATCCTTTATTAATCAAATCATAGCTGTTCCCGGCTATTTTAACCACATTGTTAAAAGTAGAAACCCTTGGATAATTTCACTATATGTAAGCGTTCTCCAAGGCGGCCTTCACGACACACGACGGCGCAGAGTCGCTGAGCAGAAACTGATAGCCAAGTTCCGCACATATGAGGACGGCCTCAACCGGCATATTGGGTTCATGTCACACTATCTGTAACCCCCACAGCCTGCCTGGACCTGCAGAGTCTCACTGTCTGGAGACAATACACACCTCTTTAGCCTGTCTTAATGCTCTCTCCACTCACATTGTTTGTATCTTAAAGATTTGATTAGCTGTAAGTATTCGCATTCCAACCATTATTCTGTAAATTGAGTCTGTGTCTTTATAAGCCCTGTTTGTGAACAGAATTCCCACTCACCTGAAGAAGGGGCTTCAGGCTCTGAAAGCTTGTGTGGCTTTTGCTACCAAATAAACCTGTTGGACTTTAACCTGGTGTTGTTAAACTTCTTACTGTGTTTACCTAATTTCACTATTGACAAGGAATAGTCCATGCTTAAGGGTACATAAAGTGCTGGTGACAGGAAGCTGCCTGACTGCGTAAAGGTTTATTCAGTTTGAAACCTGCTATACTACCCATCCTGTGATGGTCAAACCGGTTCTTCTGGTACTCCAATGGCAGACTCTCCAGTTGTAAATACAAAACATTAAAGGGATAAACAATGAATTTGCATTTCTATAGCGCCTTTCACCAGCTCAGCCAATTTTGCAGCCAATTTAAGTTTTTTGTGCTGTAATTGATGGAAACGCATCATGCAGTTTGCACATAGCGACTCACACAAATAAATAGCGACCCGGTAATCCATATTGTACTGATATTGGCTAAACAATAAATATTGGTCAGGTCATTGGAGACAGCACACACAACCTTCTTCAACTAGAGGTGACCAGTGTCATTTGCATCCACTGGAATGGCCAGATATCTCGGTTTAACATCTTATCCAGGAGACAACAGCTCTGACAGTGCAGTGATTTGATTTGATTTGATCTGATTTATTATTGTCACGTATTAACACACAGTGAAAAGCATTGTTTCTTGCGCGCTATGCAGACAAAGCATACTGTTCATAGAGAAGGAAACGAGAGAGTGCAGAATGTAGTGTTACAGTCATAGCTAGGGTGTAGAGAAAGATCAACTTCATGCAGGCTAAGTCCATTCAAAAGTCTGACAGCAGCAGGGAAGAAGCTGTTCTTGAGTCGGTTAGTACGTGACCTCAGACCTTTGTATCTTTTTCCCGAAGGAAGAAGGTGGAAGAGAGAATGTCCGGGGTGCGTGGGATCCTTAATTACGCTGGCTGCTTTGCCGAGGCAGCGGGAAATGTAGACAGAGTCAATGGATGGGAGGCTGGTTTGCATGATGGATTGGGCTACATTCATGACCCTTTGTAGTTTATTGTGGTCTTGGGCAGAGCAGGAGCCATACCAAGCTGTGATACAACCAGAAAGAATGCTTTCTCTGGTGCATCTGTAAAAGTTGGTGAGAGTCATAGCTGACATGCCAAATTTCCTTAGTCTTCTGAGAAAGTAGAGGCGTTGGTGGGCTTTCTTAACTATAGTGTCGGCATGTGCTCCCTCAGTACTGTATTGGAGTGTCAACCTTGCATAAAGTCATAGAGCATTACAGCACGGAAACAGGCCCTTCCGCCCAACCAGTCTATGCCGACCATGGTGCTCTCCCAGCTAGTCCCAATTGTCCACGTTTGGCCCATATCCCTCTGATCCTTCCCTATCTGTGTACTTATTCAAATGCTTTTTAAATGTTGCTCTTGTACCTGCCTCAACCACTTTCTCTGGCAGCTCATTCTATACACGCACCACCGGCTGCGTGAAGAAGTTGCCCCTCAGGTCCCTTTTAAATCTCTCCCCTATCACCTTAAGCCTATGCCCTCTAGTTGTCAATTCCCCTTCCCCGGGAAAAAGACTATGGCGCGAATTTTCCCGTTCCACCCGCCATGGGAATCGGAGCAGGCGAGGGGGCGGATCATGGAAAGGTCTGTTGACCTTGGGGGGGACTTTCGATTTTTGGGGCAAGCATTGCCAGAATATCCTGCCCTACGTGTGTTCAATGCCAACTGTTTCCCACGGTTTCATCAACACTTCCCTGGGTCAGAGGCTGGAAATTCTACAGAGAGTAACTCACCTCCTGACTCCCCAAAGTCTGTCTTCCATCTGCAAGGCACAAATCAGGAGTGTGATGGAATACTCCCCACTTGCCTGGATGGGTGCAGCTCCAACAACACTCAAGAAGCTCAACACCATCCAGGACAAAGCAGCCCCGCCTGATTGGCACCCCATCCACCCCTTTCAGCATTCACTCCCTCCACCACTGATGCATAGTGGCAGCAGTGTATACTATTGTGTACCATCTACAAGATGCACTGCAACAACTCACCAAGACTCCTTTGACAGCACCTTCCAAACCTGTGACTGCTACCATCTGGAAGGACAAGGGCAGCAGACACATGGGAACACCACCACCTCGAGGTTCCCCTCCAAACCACTCACCATCCTGACTTGGAAATATATTGACCACTCTTTCACTGTCGCTGGGTCAAAATCTTGGAACTCCCTCCCTAACAGCACTGTGGGTGTACCTACACCACATGGACTGCAGCGGTTCAAGAAGGCAGCTCACCACCACCTTCTCAAGGGAAATTAGGGATGGGCAATAAATGCTGGCCAGCCAGCGACAGCGTGTGAATGAGTTTTTAAAAACTGACTTTGACATTAGTCACAGATACACTCTTGCTCTCAATGACTCCAATGTAAATAAGATCCATTTCTTGCCGATAATTTTCTCCCTGTCTCTGAACATAAGGACATAAGAACTAGGAGCAGGAGTAGGCCATCTGGCCCCTCGAGCCTGCTTTGCTATTCAATAAGATCATGGCTGATCTTTTTGTGGACTCAGCTCCACTTACCCACCCGCTCACCATAACCCTCAATTCCTTTACTGTTCAAAAATGTATCTATCTTTGCCTTAAAAACATTCAATGAGGTAGCCTTAACTGCTTCACTGGGCAGGGAATTCCACAGATTCACAACCCTTTGGGTGAAGAAGTTCCTCCTCAACTCAGTCCAAAATCTGCTCCCCTTATTTTGAGGCTCTGCCCCCCCCAGGTCTAATTTTACCTGCCAATGGAAACAACTTCCCTGGCTTCTTTCTTATCTATTCCCTTCATAACTTTATATGTTTCTATAAGATCTCCCCTCATTCTTCTGAATTCCAATGAATATAGTCCCAGTCTGCTTAGGTACTAACTGAGAACAGTATAATGTACCAACCCACCCTCCACTGCTGTCAAATGAATGATCTTTACATGTGATCCAAGCAATTAATCGTGTCCAAGCTCTTCAACCATGAGATCACTGTGGCGCTTTATGAACACAGCCTTTTCCCCCCATTTTCAATGTTTTTGTATCTGGCAAAGAGAAACTTTCAAAGAAAATGTCAAAAGAATCAAATCTTTATTAACGTCCTGATGTATTTTTTTCTCTCCAGGATGTCACACAGCAGTGTCCTAGAGTTCGATCTTCAATTCCAGGAGACTCCAGGCTAACCCCGGAGTGTTGGCATCCCGAGCACTGTGAGATGGGAGTGTCTCAGACATCAGATGCAGTTTCACTGGGGTAATCGGCATTTGGCCTCTGATATTCGGGTAAGCGTTCTCCAAGGCGGCCTTCACGACACACGACGGCGCAGAGTCGCTGAGCAGAAACTGATAGCCAAGTTCCGCACACATGAGGACGGCCTCAACCAGGATATTGGGTTCATGTCACACTATTTGTAATCCCCACAGCTTGCCTGGACCTGCAGAGTTTCACTGGCTGTCCTGTCTGGAGACAATACACATCTTTTTAGCCTGTCTTGATGCTCTCTCCACTCACATTGTTTGTATCTTAAAGACTTGATTAGTTGTAAGTATTCGCATTCCAACCATTATTCATGTAAATTGAGTCTGTGTCTTTATATGCCCTGTTTGTGAACAGAATTCCCACTCACCTGAAGAAGGGGCTTGGAGCTCCGAAAGCTTGTGTGGCTTTTGCTACCAAATAAACCTGTTGGACTTTAACCTGGTGTTGTTAAACTTCTTACTGTAATCTCACACAGCAGAGCCCCACTCCAGATGGAGCCCCAGGTTGGAGGTGGGACATTCACAGCACGGATTAAATCCAGTCACTCGCTCCCAGGAAAGATCCTGACTCCAAGGGAGAGCAAATGGGGAGATTAGAGGAAAGATGTGAAGGGGAACAGGTGGGGCGGAGAGGGACTATTTCTGCTGCTTGGCCGGTCTAGCACCAGGTGACATAACCTGAAAATTAGAGGCAGAAATTTCAGGAGTAAAGTCAGGGAATACAAAGGGTGCTGGAAGTTTCTCTTCTGCGAATGGAAATTGATGCTGAGTCCATTTTAAATCTGCAATTGACATATGTTTGTTAACCAGAGTGATATGGAGGGAAGATGGAGTTAGATTACAGATCAGCCATGATCTCATTATATGGCCAAACAAGCTGAGGAGGCAGCGGCATAGTGGTATTGTCACTCGACTAGTAATCCAGAAACGCAGGGTAATGCTCTGGGGACTAGGGTTCGAATCCCACCACAGCAGATGGTGAAATTTGAATTCATAAAATCATTGAATCCTACAGTGCAGAAGGAGGCCATTCGGCCCATCGAGTCTGCACCGACCACAATCCCACCCAGGCCGTATCCCCATAACCCCATGTGTTTATCCTGGCTAGTCCCCCTGACACTAAGGAGCAATTTAGCATGGCCAATCCACCTAACCTGCACATCTTTGGACTGTGGAGGAAACCGGAGCACCCGGAAGAAACCCACGCAGACACGGAGAGAATGTGCAAACTCCACAAGACAGTGACCCAAGCTGGGAATGGCAGCCGGGTCCCTGGTGCTGTGGGGCAGCAGTGCTAACCACTATGCCACCATGCCGCCCATAAAATTTGGAATTAAAAGTCTAATGATGACCATGAAACGCATTGTTGATTGTTGTAAGAACCCATCTGGTTCACTGATGTCCTTTAGGGAAGGAAATCTGCCGTCCTTACCTGGTCTGACCTACTTGTGACTCCAGAACCTCAGCAAAGTGGTTGACTTCTTAAATGGCCAAGTGAGACACTCAGTTCAGGGGCAATTAGGAATGGGCAACAAGTGCTGGCCTCGCCAGTGACACCCGAATCCCATGATGCTACGCTGGCCACTCTAAAGGGAGAGCAAATCACTGATGGGCCGTGCCATATTGCCCCGTCACCTGTCCAATGAGGCTGCAGCTTCACTCAATCTACCCACCAATCAGTTTCCTCCTCCACTTCCACCCTCACCAAGTAAATCTCCCCTTTTTTGTCAGTCTGGTTGGGTCAGTAAGCACTTCGGAAACATCAAACCAGACACTTTTACCTCAGGCCATGGCTGTGATTGAAATTGTTTGTTTGTTGTGAGTTCTATTTCAATCAGGTTCATTTCCTCATCTAGCCTTGTTTTGTTCTTACTGTGTTAGAACATGCGAAAGAACTTAAGAAATAGGAGCAGTAGAAGGCCATTCAGCCCCTTGAGCCTGTCCCGCCATTCTGTTAGATCCTCTACCTCAATTCCATTCTCCCGCATTATCCGCATGTCCCATAATTCCCTTTGTGTCCAAACACCTACCAGTCTCTGTTTTGAATATGCTAATTGAATGAACATCCACAATCCTCTGGGGTAAGCAATTCGGCACGGTGGCACAGTGGTTAGCACTGCTGCCTCACAGCGCCAGGGACCCGGGTTCAATTCCAGCCTTGGGTCACTGTCTGTGTGGAGTTTGCATGCTTTCCTCGTGTCTGCGTGGGTTTCCTCCGGGTGCTCCGGTTTCCTCCCACAGACCGAAAGACGCGCAGGTCTTTGGCCGAGCTAAATTGACCCTTAGTGTCAGGGGGATTAGCAGGATAAATATGTGGGGTTACGACGATAGGGTTGGGTGGGATTGTTGCCGATGTGGGTACAATGGGCTGAATGGCCTCTTTCTGCCCTGTAGATTCTACGATTCCCTCTTTAATTTATCGAAACACTTTGAACTCTCTTCCGGTCTCCTCATGCCTCCACTGTTGAAATTCAAAGAGCTCCAAATTTTCTGCTTTCTCCGCATGGCTAAAGACAACTCATTACCGTATCTCCCCACTGATCTTTCTTCTTACGCCCTCTGAAAACTCAATCTCACCTGAATGGTGCCCTTAACTCAGTCTACATCCAGTTCTGTTCACCCGTCAGCCCCAGTGCTTGCTGGACTGTATTAGCTCTCAGTCGGATAATACTGTAATTGTAATATTCTCACCCCTGTTTTCAGATCCCTCCTTCGCCTCACCCCTCCCTATCTCTGCAATCTCCTCCAGTCCCACAGCCGCCTGAGATCCCTGCACTCCTCCAACTCTGGTCCCTTCAGCATCCCCGATTTCCATCACTTCATGATAGGCAGGTGAAGGGTGGCTCGGTGGCACGGTGGTCAGCACTGCTGCCTCACAGCGCCAGGGACACGGGTTCAATTCCAGCTTCGGGTCACTGCCTGCGTGGAGTTTGCACGTTCCCCCCGTGTCTGCATGGGTTTCCTCCGGGTGCTCCGGTTTCCTGCCACACTCCAAAGATGTGCTGGTTAGGATGACCCTAGTGTCAGAGGGATTAGCAGAGTAAATGGGTGGGTTTATAGGAATAGGGATCTGGGTGGGATTATGGTGGGTACAGACCCGATGGGCTGAATGGCCTCCTCCTGTACTGGAGGGATTCTATGACTTCAGCTCCCAAGGCCCCAAGCTCTGGAATTCTCTCTCTAAATCTTCCCCGCTTCACCTCTCTCATTCCATTAAAATGCGCCTCAAGATCTTTGGCCAGTTTTTTGCTCTTGACAGTATCTCCTGAGATTCTCATCAATAACGCTCCTTTGACCTACCTTTGGACGTTTTTACTACGTTAAAGGTGCTACGTAAATGCAGTTGGTGGTTGAATTCCTTCTGCATACTCTCCATTGCTCTGAGGTACTTCCTTAATAAAGCAAGGCTCAAAACTGTGTGCAGGATTGGTTAGAACATGGAACTCGATACCAGAAGGAATAGCTGTGGTGAGTTGCATGGATGTGTTTAAGGGGAAGCTGGATAAACACATGAGGGAGACCGGAATATAGATACTGTAGGTAAGGTTACATAAAGCAGGTTGTGGGGAGGCTTATGCGGAACATAGACTGGCTTAGATTGAAATCTGCCTTCTCAGGTAAACGTAGAAAATCCCATGGCACTGTTTCCAAGGAGAGCAGGGGAGATCGCCCCAGTGTCTTGGCCAACGTTCATCCCTCAATCTACATCAGGAAAAAGCGGAATATCCGATAATTATCACATCACTGTTTGTGGGAGCTTGCTGTGCGCAAATTGGCTGCCACATTTCTGAGTGACTTCATCTCATCGGCTGCAGAGCATTTTCAAATATAAATGGAAGTCTTTCTTCAGACCAGTTGGGCCGAATGGCCTGTTCCCGTGCTGTATGTTTGATGGAATTCTATGTAACTGCAGCCTAATCAGTTTGGAGCTTCAGTCTTGTGGATAGATCGAAGAGACTGGCACTGTTCTCCTTGGAGAAGCGGAGATTAAGAGGGGATTTGCTGGAAGTTTCGAAATGAGGGATCGGGAGAGAGCAGATAGGGAGAGACTGTTCCCATTGGTGGAAGGGTCGAGAATCAAACAATCATAGAATCTACAGGGCAGTAGGAGGCCATTTGGCCCATCGAGCCTGCACCAACCACAATCCCACCCAGGCCCTATCCCTGTAACCCCATGTATTTACCCCACTAATTCTCCTGACACTAAGGGGCAATTGACCATGGCCAATCAACCTAACCCATACATCTTTGGACTGTGGGAGGAAACCAGAGCACCCGGAGGAAACCCACGTAGACACGGGGAGAATGTGCAAACTCCACACAGATAGTGACCCGAGGCTGGAATTGAACCCGGGTCTCTGGCGCTGTGAGGCCAGTAAGAGTTTTAACAACACCAGGTTAAAGTCCAACAGGTTTATTTGGTAGCAAATACCATTAGCTTTCGGAGCGCTGCCCCTTCGTCAGATGGAGTGGAAATCTGCTCTCAAACAGGGCACAGAGACACAAAATCAAGCTACAGAATACTGATTAGAATGCGAATCCCTACAGCCAACCAGGTCTTAAAGATACAGTCAATGTGGGTGGAGGGAGCATTAAGCACAGGTTAAAGCAGCAGTGCTAACCACTGTGCCACCATGCCACCCTCGGAGGACATCAATTTGAGGCGATTGGCAAAAGAAGCGATGGCAAAACATACTCACACAGCGGGTGCTGAGGGTCTGGAATCCACTGCCTGAGAATGCGGGGGAGGACAGATTCAATCAAAACCTTCAAAAGAGAATGGGATCATTATCCAGTGAGATCAGAACTTGCAGGGCCACGGGGCAGGGGAAGGCACAGTGCAAATAAGTGAGTCGCTCTTACAGAGGGACAGCAGGGAAAGAATTGGCCGAGTGGCCTCCTTCCGTGCTGTAAACATTCTATCATTCTGTGGAATGAGAAATTGCAGCCTCCCCTCATGAAAGGATTGAGAACGAGAGGACGCAGACTGAAAGTAATTAGTAAAAGAAGGAACGGTGATATACGGTGACATGAAACTTTCGGGCGGCGGGCGGCATGGTGGCACAGTGGTTAGCACTGCTGCCTCACAGCGCCAGGGACCCGGGTTCAATTCCAGCCTCGGGTCACTGTCTGTGAGGAGTTTGCACGTTCTCCCCGTGTCTGCGTGGGTTTCCTCCGGGTGCTCCGGTTTCCTCCCACACTGCAAAGATGTGCGGGTTAGTTTGATTGGCCGTGTTAAATTGACCCTAGTGTCAGGGGAATTAGCAGGGCAAATGAGGGTGATGGAAATAGGGCCTGGGTGGGATTGTGGTCAGTGCAGACTCGATGGGCTGAATGGTCTCCTTCTGTACTGTAGGGATTCAATGATTCTATGAGCGGTTAAGGTCTGGAATGCGTTGCCTGAGAGTGTGGTGGAGGCAGGTTCAATCGAAGCTTTTAAAAGTCAGTGAGGTTGTTGTCTGAATGGGAGAACGTGGAGAGCTATGGGGAAAAGCTGGGGTATCGGCACTGGGTGAGTTGTTCCTTCCAGTGGCCTCTTTCTCTGCCACTTCTGTGATTGTTGGAACTGGCGCTGGCTTATTGTCACGTGACACTCCAAAAACTCAGCCTCAGACAGCAACCTTTGCTTGGTAACTGCTGACTCACACACTGGCGACCAACCAGTGATTTCTTTGCTGCTGTGATTTGATCCTTCTCCCTCCCCCACTCCCTCCACGATTGTGATATCACTGAGTTTGTTTTCTGAAAGAAAATTATCGGGGCTTTTGGAGATGCCTTCGAGGATTGAAATACAGGGAGACAACAATGCGGAGATCTTCCTGCCTCTTCCCAGTTGCTGATTACCAGCACAGCTCTGACTAATCGGATTGCGGAGGGAGGGCTGTGTGCAATGGGTGTTTCTGAGCTCAGGATTTAGTCAATGTGTAAGGAAGGGAAGGAACTGAGACTTGGAGACCATTGAGAGGCAGTAGGGAGTCAAAGGGAGTCAAGGATCAGAACTGTCTCCATCTGTCCTTATGTTCCTGGTCCAAAAGAGGCTCCACCACCCCAAAGCTGCGCAGGTTGGGTGGCTTGGCCATCCTGAATTGCCCTTAGTGTCAGGGGGACTAGCTAGGCTACATGCATGGGGTTATGGGGATAGGGTCTGGGTGGGATTGTAGTCAGTACAGACTCGATGGGTCAAATGACCTCCTTCTGCACTGTAGGCTTCTATGAACATACGAATCAGGAGTAGGCCACTCGGCCCCTCAAACCCATTCCACCATTCTATAAGATCATGGCTGATCTGATTGTAACTTTGACCCCACATTCCTGCCGACCCCTGATAACCTTTCACCCCATTGTGAATCAAGAATCTATCTAGCTCTGCTTAAAGAATATTCAAAGGCCCTGCTTCCGCTGCCTTTGGAGGAGGAGAGTTCCAGTGAGTCACGACTCTCTGAGAGAAAAAGCTTTGCCTCATCTCGGTCTTAATTGGGCCACCCCTTATTTTTAAACAGTGACCCCTAATTCCAGATTCTCTGACAAGGGGAAACATCCTCTCCACATCCACCCTATTACAAAACCCTCAGGACCTTAAAGGTTTCCATCAAGTCACCTCTTACTCTTCTAAACTCTAATGGATATAAACCTAACCGCTCCAACCTTTCCTCATAAGACAACCCACACATTCCTGGGATTAGTCTGGTAAACCTTCCAGGAACTGTTTCTAACACATTTACATCTTTCCTTTGATAAGTCGACAGTATTGTACACAATGCTCCAGATGTGATCTGCCCAAAGCCCTGTAAAACTGAAGCATAACTTCCCTGCTTTTACAACTGTACTAACTTGAGGCCACTCGATGTGGCTGGTAACACACTAACGGATTCATTCACTGAGAAGAACTGTGCAACTAAGAGTTTAACAGCACAATGATACAGATCTACACCTGAAAATGCCCCAATTCCAAATGCAGCCTCCAGTCCCGGGAATGTGCTCCCTCGCTCCCAATTGGGCCAGCTTCATCAGCTCCCTCTCCATTTCTTCCAGCCTCATCAGTTGGCCCGCAAAGGATCGTCCATTAAAGGGGCCACGCTACCACAGTGATAAATTCCCCTCACAATAAACATTGTTCACTTTCCTAATTATTTGCTATATCTGCACTAGGACAACCAGATCCCTCTGCACCACAAGCTCTGTCACCTCTCACCAGTTAGGACAACACGGTGGCACAGTGGTTAGCACTGCTGCCCTACAGCGCTAGGGACCCAGATTCAATTCCTGGCTCGGGTCACTGTCTGTGTGGAGTCTGCACGTTTTCCCCGTGTCTGCGTGGGTTTCCTCCGGGTGCTCCGGTTTCCTCCCACAGTCCAAAGATGTGCGGGTTAGGTTGATTGGCCATGCTAAATTCTCCCTCAGTGTAACCCGAACAGGCGCAACTAGGCAACTAGGGAATTTTCACAGTAACTTCATTTCATTGATAATGTAAGCCTACTTGTAACTAATAAAGTATAATAATAACCTTTAATAACCTTCTCTTTATTCTTCCTGCCAAAATTGACAATTTGTCCACTCACTTTACATCCTCTTCATAATTTACTTACCTATCTTTGAGTCATCAGCAAATTTCGTAACCTTACCTTCAGTCCTTCCAATCATTTATATACCTCCCATCCCTTTAACCCCACACATTTACAAAGACCAATGCAACTAACCCGCACATCTTTGGACTGTGGGAGGAAACTGGAGCACCCGGAGGAAACCCACGTGGACACGGGGAGAATGTGCAGACTCCACACAGACAGTGACCCGAGGCCGGGAATCGAACCCGGGTCCCTGGCACTGTGAGGCAGCAGTGCTAACCACTGTGCCACCCACAAACGCCAATATGATAATGTTCAAATAATCTATTTTGCTGATGTTGGGTGAGGGGGAATTGACCCCAGAACCGTGCAGGGAACACCCCACCCTCCACCCCTACTCTTTGAAATAATAGCATGAGGCCTCATACATCCACCAGAGAGAGCTGACTGGGTCTCAGTTTAATGTCTCATGCAAAAGAAAGCTGCGCTTCCAACAGTGCAGCACTCCCTCAGTACTGACCCTCTAACAGTGCAGCACTCCCTCAGTACTGACCCTCTAACAGTGCAGCACTCCCTCAGTACTGACCCTCTGACCGTGCAGCACTCCCTCAGTACTGACCCTCTGACAGTGCAGCACTCGCTCAATACTGACCCTCTTATAGTGCAGCACTCCCTCAGTACTGACCCTCTGACCGTGCAGCACTCCCTCAGTACTGACCCTCTAACAGTGCAGCACTCCCTCAGTACTGCCCCTCTGACAGTGCAGCACTCCCTCAGTACTGCCCCTCTGACAGTGCAGCACTCGCTCAATACTGACCCTCTTATAGTGCGGCACTCCCTCAGTACTGACCCTCTGACAGTGCAGCACTCCCTCAGTACTGCCCCTCTGACAGTGCAGCACTCGCTCAATACTGACCCTCTTATAGTGCGGCACTCCCTCAGTACTGACCCTCTGACAGTGCAGCACTCCCTCAGTACTGACCCTCTGACAGTGCACTGCTCCCTCAGTACTGACCCTCTGACAGTGCAGCACTCCTTCAGTACTGCCCCTCTGACAGTGCAGCACTCCCTCAGTACTGACCCTCTGACAGTGCAGCACTCGCTCAATACTGACCCTCTGACAGTGCAGCATTCCCTCAGTACTGACCCTCTGACAGTGCAGCACTCCCTCAGCACTGACCCTCTGACAGTGCAGCACTCCCTCAGTACTGACCCTCTGACAGTGCAGCACTCCCTCAGTACCGCCCCTCTGACAGTGCAGCACTCCCTCAGTACTGACCCTCTGACAGTGCAGCACTCCCTCAGTACTGACCCTCTGACAGTGCAGCACTCCCTCAGTACTGACCCTCTGACAGTGCAGCACTCCGTCAGTGCTGTTCCTCTCACAGTGCAGCACTCCCTCAGTACTGACCCTCTGACAGTGCAGCACTCCCTCAGTACTGACCCTCTGACAGTGCAGCACTCCTTCAGTACTGACCCTCTTACAGTGCAGCATTCCCTCAGTACTACCCGTCTGACAGTGCAGCACTCCCTCAGTCCTGACTCTCTGACAGTGCAGCACTCCCTCAGTACTGACCCTCTGACAGTGCAGCACTCCCTCAGTACTGACCCTCTGACAGTGCAGCACTCCTTCAGTACTGCCCCTCTGACAGTGCAGCACTCCCTCAGTACTGGCCCTCTGACAGTGCAGCACTCCCTCAGTACTGACCCTCTGACAGTGCAGCACTCCCTCAGTGCTGTTCCTCTCACAGTGCAGCACTCCCTCAGTACTGACCCTCTGACAGTGCAGCACTCCCTCAGTACTGACCCTCTGACTGTGCGGCACTCCCTCAGTACAGACCCTCTGACAGTGCAGCACTCCCTCAGTACTGACCCTCTGACAGTGCGGCACTCCCTCAGTCCTGACTCTCTGACAGTGCAGCCCTCCCTCAGTACTGACCCTCTGACAGTGCAACACTACCTCAGTACTGACCCTCTTACAGTGCAGCACTCCCTCAGTACTGACCCTCTGACAGTGCAGCACTCCCTCAGTACTACCCCTCTGACAGTGCAGCACTCCCTCAGTCCTGACTCTCTGACAGTGCAGCACTCCCTCAGTACTGACCCTCTGACTGTGCGGCACTCCCTCAGTACTGACCCTCTGACAGTGCAACACTACCTCAGTACTGACCCTCTTACAGTGCAGCACTCCCTCAGCACTGACCCTCTGACAGTGCAGCACTCCCTCAGCACTGACCCTCTGACAGTGCAGCACTCCCTCAGTACTGCATTGTGATAGTCAGCCTCAGATTTCAAGAACTCTTGAATGGGAGTGACGTCTGGGCCTGCTGTGTTGAACTGTAATCTGCATTGTGCAGTTCTGGCTCACTGTCAAGTAATCTGCAAAACATGGGCTCAACTGCAAACCTTTCCCTGACAACTAGTGAGTCACTGGGCAGCCAATAGATATTCTCCCGTCGGGATTCCTGTCCTCATTATTGGTTTGTCTCAGAGCAGATGTGAAACTGAGCAAGTTTACACAAGAACAAGTCAGTCTCTGGGTTCGGGGCTCTGTGCCAATACTTATCTCTGACGTTGTCTCCTTTCAGTTGCCTGCTATTCAGTAAAACAGCCTGGAATTAGTTGGTTATAGAAATAGGAACAGGAAGAGGCCATTCAGCCCCTTTTCAGACTGTTACATCATACAGTTAGATTAAAGCTGATCTGAGTTTTAACTGCATTCACAAACCTTAGTACCCGCCCCCACAAAACTCTTCCCAAAGTTAGTTTGGAAATGTCTACGTGAAAACGGACTCCCACAGCTTGGCTGGGGAGAGAGTTCCAGATTCCCATTACCCTTCGTATGAGGATGTTCTCTCTGACATCACCTCTGAATGGCCTGGCTTGAATTTTAAATGATTTCCTTCCTTTCTCTGGGTGGATTGGCCATGCTAAATTGCCCCTTAGTGTCCAAAGATGTGTAGGTTAAGGGGATTAGCCATGGGAAATGCGTGGGTTTATGGGGATCGGGTGGGTGTTAGCCTGGGAAAGATACTTTACTGGAGAGTGGACCCCTTCGGCACTGTAGAGATTCTATGATTCTATAATTAAATAGAGAGAATGGTGCAGTGTGAGTGTCACTGGGCCAGGTCAGTGCTCTGAGGACACGGGTTCAAATCCCCCTGTGGTACCTGATGGAATGTATCTTTAATAAGAAGGGGTGGGTGGGAACTCCCAGGATGGGCCAAAGGGCCTCTTTTTGTGCTGTAAAACTTTGTGACAAAGATCAAACAGCTTGCTATGACTATTCAGGGTGGTGTCAGACTAGGGGGGGGGGGGGGGGAGCGGTAGGGGGAGGTGGGGGCGGTGGGGGATGGGGGGGGGAAGGGGGGAACTGGAGATTTAGAAAAGATCAGCCGAGTTCCTTTTGCTTTATTCCTGAATGTAATGTGAGCATCACTGGCAAGGCCAGCATTTGTTGCCCAAAGCCTGATTGCCCTGAGAAGGTGAGCCACATTCTTGAACAGCCAAGGACCAGCTGAGTAGGGTGGTGGTCAGGACATTGCTCCGGATTTGGAAGTGCGGAGGTACAGCAGGAGTCCTCATCTATCAGTCGCTGAAAGTAAGCACGCAGGTGCAGCAGGCAGTAAAGAAGGCAAATGGTATGTTGGTCTTCATAGCGAGAGGATTTGAGTATCGGGATAGGGATGTTTTGCTACAATTCTATAGGATATTGGTGAGGCCACACCTGGGGTATTATGTGCAGTTCTGGTGTACTTATCTGAAGAAGGATGTCCTTGCTATAGAGGGAGAACGGCGAAGGTTTACCAGACTGATTCCTGGGATGGCAGGTCTGTCATATGAGGAGTGACTAAGTCGGTTAAGATTATATTCACTGGAGTTTAGAAGAGTGAGAGGGAATCTCATGGAAACTTATAAAATTCTAACAGGGTTAGACAGGGTAGATTCAGAAAGAATGTTTCCAATGGTGGGGGTGTCCAGCTCTAGGGGTCATAGTTTGAGGATAAGGGGGTAAACCTTTTAGAACTGAGGTGAGGAGAAATTTATTCACCCAGAGGTTGGTGAATGTGTGGAATTCACTACCACAGAATGTAATTGAGGCCAAAATGTTGTCTGATTTCAAGAAACCCTTAGATATAGCTGTTGGGGCTAAAGGGATCAAGGGGTATGGGGGGAAGGGGGGGATCAGGATATTGAATTTAATGATCAGCCATGATCATAATGAAAGGTGGAGGGGGCTTGATGGGCCGAATATCCTACTCCTGCTTTTAGTTTCTATGTTTCTATGGAATGTTCTCCATCCACATGGAGTGTCACCTACTCAAGAGGAATAGTTCCTGAAAACCCACGCCCTTCGCCCCACCACCACCACCGCGGGTCGGAGATACACACATGAAATATGGCCACGCTACACGAGGTGTTCGCCACCCATGGAAAGGAAAACACGAAGTCAGTGCCTTCAGACACTGAAAGAGGAACTTGTTTCCTTCCCAAGTTTCACATCCATGTCCCAGAGCGGTTAGCCACAAAGGGTTTTATTTTTTCCCTTGCAGAATGCTGCTCACTGCCGTGCTGTGAGTGAAGGTGGCCCCGATTACAACAACAACCTGGCATTTACTTGGCCCCCTTTGGTATCCTGAGGCACTCCACAGCATCTTCACCAAACAAACGCTGCTGAGTCTCACACATGGAGATAATTAGGTCAGACCAGCTTGGTCAAAGAGTTACGTTCTAAGCTCGACGAGTTAAGTTCTAAGCAAGCTCGTCAACAGTAGACATGGCCTCCAATGCTGGAACAACTAGAGAGAAGCCAGAGTTAGAGGAGTGCAGATGGTGGGAGGGCTGGGGGAAATTGTAGAGATCAGGAGGGGTGAGACTATGGAAGGATTTTCCACATATGAACAGACGGAATCAGAGCCACTCGGCTCCTCGAGCCTGTTCTACCCCACAATACAGTCATGGCTCATCAGTTTACGTTTCGAATTCCACATTCCCATCCAACACCTGATAACATTTCATTCCCAAACAAGAATCTATCGACCTCCGCCTTAAATATATCCAGTGACCCCACGCTCCACTGCCTTCCGAGGCAGAGAGTTCCAAAGTTGCACAACCCTCTGAGTGATAAAAATATGATTTTCTCCGTCTGAAGCAGGGATGAGAATTTTAAAATCAGGGCATTGCCTCACCGGAGGCCACGGTAGGTGAGCGAGCCCGGGGGGGGGCGGGGGGGGGGGGGTGGTTGGTGATAGGGGGAAGGGATTTGATATGAGTTAGGGCTGGGGCAGCAGAGATTTGGCCTCAGGTTTGTGGGGGGCAGAATGTGGGAGACCTGTCTAAGGATAACAACGATGTCATAGAGTCATAGAGGTTTACAGCATGGAAACAGGCCCTTCGGCCCAACTTGTCCATGCTGCCCTTTCTTTTGATGTGGAGATGCCGGCGTTGGACTGGGGTAAACACAGTAAGAGTTTTAACACCACCAGATTAAATTCCAACAGGTTTATTTGGTAGCAAATACCATTAGCTTTCGGAGCGCTGCTCCTTCGTCAGATGGAGTGGAAATCCAAGATTACTAGGGATAACAACGGCATGGCTGAGGGTTGACGGCAGATGGGATGAGGCAGGAGTAAAGTATTCTGGAGGTTGGTCGGGTTGGTAGTACGGTGCAGACATGTGGTCGGAATCTCATCTCGGGATCACATATGACACCAATATTGCAGACAGTTTGGTGTGGGGCTTGCACAGTTGCCGGGGAGAAACTGGGGTGGCACAGTGGGTTAGCACTGCTGCCTCTCAAAGCCAGGGTCCCAGGTTCAATTCCAGTCTCAGATCACTGTCTGTGCAGAGTCTGCACATTCTCCCCGTGTCTGCGTGGGTTTGTTCCGGATGCTCCGGTTTCCCCCCACCGTCCAAAGATGTATGGGTTAGGTGGATTGGCCGTGCTAAATTGTGTCCCAAGGTGTGTAGGTTAGGAGGATTAGCCATGGTAAATGTGTGGGGATAGGGCAGCGGCGATGACCTGGGTAAAATAGAGAGTCGGCGCAGACTCGATGGGCCGAATGCCTTCTTCTGTGCTGTCGGGATTTGATGGTTCTATGAGGGTGGAGTTGGGAGCGGGGACTGAAAACATTGCCTTCGGTCTTCCCGGTATTTAATTGGAGGAAATGTATGTTCGTCTGCCTATTGGATAAGCAATGTGACGAATCAGAGGCCTTGGAGGGATCAAGAGTTCTGAGCAAGAGTTCGGCATCTTCTGCTTTTGTGTGGAATGTTGGTTTAAGTTTCTGTCACCTGATTCTGCAAAACACAACTGCCAGGAGAGGCCTCTACCCAGCAACTAGTGAGTCACACAACAGCCAATCAGTGTTGAGCATTTGGGCTTTGCGTGCCCAGGGTTTGATGCTGGTGCCACCTGCCTGTAGCTGCCGGCACTGCAGCCAGAGCCAAACAACAACAACTCGCATCTCGATAGCATCTTTAGCACCACATAGCCCAATCTACGTCACAAGAGCATAACGAAAAAAATAGGGCAGCGTTAGAAAGGTGCGCAAAGAGGTTTTAAGGAGCACCCTAAGGATAGAGAGATAAAGGGCGGAATTTTCCCATCTCGCCCGTCGCGGGAATTGTAGCAGGCGGAACATGGACCATGCTAAGGTCCATTGACCTCGGGTAGGATTTTCCGGTCTTGGGACGAATGCAGCCGGAAAATCCCATGCAGAGAGTTGCAGAGATTTAGGAATTTCAGAGTTTCGTATCCAGGCAACTGAAGACATGGCCGTCAGTGGTGCAGCAATTAGAATCGGGGGTGGTCACTAGGCCAGGGTTGTAAGAGCACAGACATCTCAGATGTTTGTGGAGCTGGAGGAGACCAGAGAGAAGCCATGGAGGGATTCTGGAATTAAGAGTCTACTGATAACCATGAAACCACTGTCGATTGTCGTAAAAACCCATCTGTCCTGCAGGGAAGGAAATCTGCCGTCCTTACCTGGTCTGGCCTACATGTGACTCCAGAGCCATGGCAATGTGGTTGACTCTGAATACCCCTCTGAAATGGAGGGCAATTAGGGGTGAGGTCATTGCCCAGCCAGCGACACCCACATCCCCTGCTGCCATCAGACTTTTGAATGGACCTACCTTGCATTAAGTTGGTCTTTCTCCGCACCCTAGCTGTGACTGTAACACTGCATTCTGCACTCTCTCCTTTCCTTAACCTGGTGTTGTGAGACTACTTACTGTTCTCTATGAACGGTATGCTTTGTCTGTATAGTGAGCAAGAAACAACACTTTACACTGGATGCTAATACATGTGACAATAATAAATCAAATCAAAATATATTTTCACGATCCACAGTCCAGCAAACACAGTTAATTACTCTCAAATGCAGTGATTGTTGTTGAGCTGGAAAATGAAGTAGATATTTTGTACTATCTGTGGAGAAGTTTCTTTGCATCGCCATGGGGGAAAAGGTGAGAGGGTAGGGGAGATGTGCCTGTGGTTTAGTAGCTCTTAGAGAGCTGGCTTGGACACAATGGGCCGAACGGCCTCCTTTTGTGGTGGAACCATGCAATGATTCCATGTCGGCTGAGCTTCTGTCACCTGGTTCCACAAAACACAACCTCAAGCACAGACCTCTACCCGGCAACTAGTGAGCTGCACAATAGCCAATCATTGGGAGCTCCAAGGATTTGATGTTGGTGCCATCTGCCTGTAGCTGACAGCACTGCAGTTGCAGCCAAGCAACAACTTGACAGTCTTTAAACACACCAACACGTCCCAGTCTACTTCCCAGGACCATGAAGATGACAATCATAAGCAGATATTAGGACAGGCGACCAAAAGCTTGTTCAAAGATGAAGTTCTCTCAGGAGCATCTTAAAGGAGGAGAGAGAGTGTGAGAGGAGATCTCATAGAAACTTATAAAATTCTAACAGGGTTAGACAGGGTAGATTCAGAAAGAATGTTCCCAATGGTGGGGGGAGTCCAGAACGAAGGGTCATAGTTTGAGGTAAGGATAACCTTTTAGAACTGAGGTGAGGAGAAATTTCTTCGCCCGGAGGGTGGTGAATGTGTGGAATTCACTCCCACAGAAAGTAGCTGAGGCCAAAACGCTGTGTGATTTCAAGAAGAAATTAGATATAGCTCTTGGGGCTAAAGGGACCAAGGGATATGGGAGGAAGGGGGGAATCAGGATATTGAATTCGATGATCAGCCATGATCAAAATGAATGGTGGAGCAGGCTTGAAGGGCCGAATGGCCGACTCATAGAATCATAGAGCGCAGAAATCATAGAAATCATAGAAGCCCGACAGTGCAGAAGGAGGCCATTCGGCCCATCGAGTCTGCACCGACCACAATCCCACCCAGGCCCTACCCCCACATATTTACCTGCTAATCCCTCTAACCTATGCATCCCAGGACTCTAAGGGACAATTTTTAACCTGGCCAATCAACCTAACCCGCACATCTTTGCACAGAAGAGGCTCTTCGGCCCATCGAGTCTGCACCGACACATTAGAAACATCTGAACTCCCACCTAATACCATCCTCCAGCACTTGGCCCATAGCCCTGAATGTTATGATGGTACCAAGTGCTCATCCAGATACTTTTTAAAGGATGTGAGGCAACCCGCCTCCACCACCCTCCCAGGCAGCGCATTCCAGACCCTCACCACCCTCTGGGTTAAAAAGGTTTTTCCTCATATCCCCCCAGAACCTCCTGCCCCTCACCGTGAACCTATGTCCCCTTGTGACTGACCCTTCAACTAAGGGGAACAGCTGCCCCTTATCCACTCTCTCCATGTCTCTCATAATCTTGTACACCTCGATCAGGTCGCCCCTCAGTCTTCTCTACTCCAGAGAAAACAACCCCAGCCTATCCAACCCCTCTTCATAACTTCAATGTTCCATCCCAGGCAGCATCCTGGTGAATCTCCTCTGCAACGCCTCCAGTTCAATGCTTCTAGTTTCTAGGTTTCTATGTTCTGAATGATCTCGAGTTGACAGATGGTGGTTGATGGGACGTTGGCCAGGAGAGCATTGAACTGGGAGAAAATGTGTTTGAAATAAGATGCTGATTACCATCTGATGATCAAATCCCCTGCTGTGGTGAACTCACAACACCT